>NC_080762.1:34660000-34960000 GCF_020826845.1 Diceros bicornis minor
CTAGAGGTGAAAGCATTCTAAAAAGGAATCTTCATTCAGTGTTCTGTTATAAAATGTTTTCATTGGTCACCCAAAGAGATGATTTGGGGGAAATTTAGGTTTTTTCTCCCCCTCTGACAAAAGAATTGTAAAGAAATGTCTAGACTGGAAGGAGGCCCCAGTAGTAAAACTGTTCTCTCTTTGTGCTGAGCTCCATAAAGGCAGGGCTCCTGTCTATTGATCTTTGTCTCCGCTGTGCCCAGCACAGTGCCTGACACCTGGTAACGGCTCAAACAATAGCTGCTGAAATGGAATAGAATAATATTGGAGTGAGAGTGAACGCCTTTTGGAACATGAGTACCCAAAGCAATGTTGAAAGGTATAATGGAACGTCTACAGCTTCAGCTGCTGAAAAGTAGCAAACTATGGTAAGCTGCTGCTCACTTCAGGGCCCTGGAGTGTATCTACCTTTGACCACCAAGGTTATGCCTCCTCGATGCCAAGAAATTGAATTAAGTGATTTTGGCTTTTCCCGAATTTGCCAGATGTGTGCTCCTCACGTGGAGAGAATCGCAGAGTGCTCCAGTTTCTCTTCAGTTACTGAAGAGCTTCAGTTACTCAAGCTGAGGCCTGAGCCCCTCCCCAGAATATTTCCCAGCTGAATTGGTTCGGTCTGTCGCATTATTCTGTTTAACCGAATGCCCTTTCCAAGAGGAAACAACAGACCTGGATTCACTTACAGCCAAGGCACGAACATGCATGTCTTTAACAGAACGCAGTGCTCTTTCAGAGCCAAATCCCACCTTGGAGGTTGACATTGCTCCTTTGGAAGTCACTGGGAGCTGGAAGCCCATCTCCACTGACATCAGTCTGGCCTTTTGATTCCAGTCATGCTCTCCAACAGCCGAGGAAAGCGTTTAAGGCGAGCAGGAGCTCTTGGGGGCTGAACTTCTGCTCCTTACTTCCTTACGAGGAGATCTAGGGCTTCTCATAAAATAACATCGAGCATTTGTTTTACTTGATGAGGAGGGAGAAAGAAAGAAAAACCAAGTAAAACATAATACGTTTAAAATAGAAAATGTTTGTAGTTGGAGATCTGAGATCAGACTCCTGTCCTGGATGTCTTTCTCCTCCTTCCTGTAAGGAATAGCCACTTGCTGTTGATGAGATGATTGTCACTGCCATTATTATTATATATCAGTCAGTTATATATCACCAAATATGTGCAAAGTGACTTACAATCATGCTTTATGATTTATTAAAGAGAAAATAATTCTTGAAGCGAATTGACTTTTCGTCTGGGGAGTATTTGTCTACTGATCTCTGGTTCACTTAACTCAGGCAGCAAAAATAAATGGCTCATTTTCACTCCTGAATTTGAGCACATTTGTACACACCCTCCAAGTTTTAGAATTTAACACTTTGGTGAAAAGGAAAAGCCGGATATAGTTTTGTTAACTTTTTTAGCCTTTCAGAAAAACATCCCTTCTGCAGTACTTGTAATATTGATGGTTATGATGAATTTAAATTAGAAAAAGAAAAAATAGGTTAGAAGGAAGAAGAGAATGACTTGAGTTTGAAGCAAATGTTGTCACTTCCACTGCCACTTCCTAATCCTGGCTCTTATTGATGTTTGGTGTAGGCAATTAGAACGGCTTATTCCGTCTCCCCCTCCCGTGGTTCATCATCCGTGGTAACGGTTGATAGTGTTGATCATGTCGCCCTTCGCTTGACCTTGTGGATGGCTTTCTATTGCTACCCAGTGTCTGACACACAGTAGAGACAAAGCAAACTTTAGTTGACTTTGTTTGTTGAAATTCTCATTTACAATACCTCTAGGCCATAGGGAAGAAGTCAAGAAGGAGGGAGACTTTTGATTAATTACTAATGAGGTGGAATTTTTTCCCTGTGTGTGTTGAACTTTTGGTTGTGTGTGTGTGAATTTCTTGTTTATGTCCCCTATCTATTTTTCTGATGTGGTGGGTGTACTCTCAACATATACTATTTAAACACTTTCTCGTAAAATGTGATGGAGCAGCTCTTAGCTCCCTTGGCCACAATGTGCACACACGTGTGCATGCACACACACACAAAGACAGCTATTCTATGACCTCCTGCTTTACGCCATTATTTGGTAAATTGTGCTTAAGCCACTTCAATAAAGAAGACCTAGTCTCATTCTTTTCTTTAAGACCTTGCCTTTTCTCCCCATCCCAGATCTAAAGTGCACATTAGCAGTACTAACATTGTCTAGGCATTTAAGTCTCACCAATGTAGTCTCAAATACGGAGTTTAATTGAATTCCTTTCACTAAGGAGGCCTGAGCTGTATGCTCAGGAGTGAGCACTCTTCCCTCTATTAGGAATCTTTTCCCAGGTCTGCTTTCTGCCCATTGCCCCTGTCTGCAGTCTGCTCCATTTTCCCATCTGCCCTGCGTGAAGCTGGTAATTAGAAAAGGAATTGATGTTCAATGAATGCATTAAACAGCACTTACTGCACTCTCATCTTTGTGCAACTCGCAAAGAGGACCTGGTCCTGCCCCCTGGGAGCTTGCCCTAGTTGGGCAGTTGAGCTGTAGAGACACCATAGGCTTCAGTTATGAAATAACATGAGGCCATAAGTGGTTAAGAGTTTACGGAATGGTTTAGATGATAAGTGTTACAGCAATCAAAGAAAGGAGGGAGCTCTGGGAACTAAAAGGATGGGAAGTATTGCTAGGGAAAATGGGACTTGACTTGGGATTTGAAGAGTGGTAGTTTGGATTGCAAAGATCTCCGGGTGAGCAGAGAGAGTCTGAAATGCGGTTTCTGTTGCAGAGAATGAAGAGGTAAGGTGGATTAATTGAGCAGGTCTGGTTATCATGTGGCCTGGGGGCCAGGTGAAGCCTGGGCTCTGGGCTGAGGACCTGCTGGAGATTTCCGAGCAGGGCTGGTGGGAGAATCATTTCAGGAGGATGACTCTGCTGGCATCAAGGGGGAAGAAATGATAAGGAAAGAGCCGGGATGGAGAGAGAGCCTTAGCCTGTGCTCATAGACCAGCCGTGGTGTTGGAGGAGGGCTTCACCTGAGGAAGGCAGTCAGAGTGGACAGCCTTGCTGGAAAAGGGATTTGATAACTCACTGGGCATAGATCAGAAGTTTAAAACATGGCTTTCTGGTAGGGTCACTGACAATAGCATGCAAAATGGGAGGGAACTGTCTCTGGTCTTTGGTGAAAGAATGAAAGGCCTGGTGCAGTGATAAAGCTTTGAGGGAGGGTGTGCACTGGTCCTCCAAGTGTTGGGGCTACTATCTCTCAGCCACTTCCTTCCTTTCCTGATTGCCTAGGGATTGGTTGGCTGTTTGGGTGCCACCCTGGGCTGCAGGAGATTTCACGAGGCCGTCTAAGGGCCTGTCCACTTCTGTGCCAATCCTGAACACACTAGTTCCTTCTGCTGCTCCCAGGCTTTTCTAGGAACTCTGTGTGTGTGTGAGTGTGTGTGTGTGTGTGTTGAAGAACTTATCAACCTAGACACAGCCCGTGGTCATTTCTTCCCTGCGCACAGAGAACTCTGCTGTTTTTCTGGGGCACTGTCCAGGATGTGCCCAGATTCTCTTTGCTCTCAGTTTTTCCAACCTATCGTCACACTTCACGCCTTCCCCCAACACATACTTACACACACACACACACAAATGTATATACTCTTTACTTCTCCACATCTCCTTCAACTCTTCCTTTATATAGGCAGGGGGATCTCTGTCTACTCTTGGGGTAGGGAATGTGGGGGAGGCCTTGCTCTTCTTCAGGATGCATCTTTCCAATTATTTTTTTCTATTTTACGTCAGGGATGAGGCATTTGAAGCCAACAACTGACTCCTGTGTATTTTCTCCTTTGTGCTGTGTCATCTCTTCCCTGAAGTAATTAATACCACATCAGGAAGAGTAGGAGTAATAAGAAGTATTAGGAAAAAATCCCGGAAAAAATTATTTTTCCAGGAAAAAATAGGAAAAAAAACCAACTAATAATTCAAGATATGAAACTAATTTGGAGATGGGAGGGTATCTTGCTGTTTTACTTAAAACTATATTTTCACCATTTTCCTATCACGTTGGATATTTTTCTAAAACATGATTTTTAATGACTGCATCACTTATTTAACTACCTTTCTGCTGCTGGAACTCATCGTGTCTTAGTCTGTTAGGGCTGGTGTAACAAAATACCACAGAATGGGTGGCTTATAAGCAGCAGAAATGTATTGCTCACAGTTCTGGAGGCTGAACTGAGATCAGGTGCCAGCACGGTCAGGTGAGGGGCCTCTTCGGGGCTGCAGACTTCTCGTTGCCTCCTCACCTGGCAGAAGGGGCTAGGGATCTCTCTGGAGCCTCTTATAGGAGAGCACTAATCCCAGTCATGAGGGCTCCACCCTCATGACGCAATCACCTCTCAAAGGCCCTGCCTACTAATACTATTCCCTTTGGTGGTTAGGATTTCAATATATGAATTCTGGGGAGACACAAACACTCAGATCATAGCACATGGTTTCCAAGACTTTTTTTTTAAATTTCAAATAACAGCGATGTCAAACATTTTACCTCAGTCTTTGGCTACATTTCTCTTTATTTCCTTAATAGGATTCCTATAGAGGAATTACTGAGTCAAAGCACATGAACATTTAAAGGACTCTTGATAATTGTGTCCAAATTGCCCTCCAGCTAAGTTGTTCCAAACTCTCCAAACTGTGGCACCTATTTATTCTTACTGTCAGCAGCCTTATTATATTGAGCATCATCAGTTCTAGAATCTTTTCCATTTTGAGATTCCATCTTTCCATGTAATTTTAAGTGGAATGTCTTTATTTGTAGTGAGGTTGAATATTCAAAAAGTATTTTGGAAGCTTTCTGGGGAGGTAGGACTGGTGTGGGTTTGTAAGGAAAGAGGGGAAAGACCTTGATAGACTTGGGAAGGGATTACTGTCCGTGCCCAGGAAGGCGGGTGGGACTGTGGGATGAAGAATGGGAACATGAGAGCTCGGGCAGGATGGTAGGGTGGGGGTGTTCCTAAGAGGAGGGGACAGAGTCAAGACATCCGAGTACCACCGGAACCTTCAACTACTCATGAATCTCAGTGTATTCACTCTCATTTTTATTTTGCAGCCACCATATTCAAAAAGAAAACTTCCCTCTTTTTTTTCTAAGTAAACTAGAAGACAGGAAAACTGTAAGGCTGACATACAGCACATTCCAAGTGGGACCCATTTGCTGGCTAAGCAGTAGATCAGCACAAATTATGAGCATTTAGACATGTGTTAACCTACTAATTGAGGGTAGAGGGACACTAGATGATGTGTTCTCCCTAGATGCCCTTGATCTGCCCCCTCCTGATTCCTGAAACACCAATTAACACTCTCAGTCAATTCTAGAAAACATATGGTGAGGATAAACACTACCCCATAAAGAATCTCACCCTGGCTTGTCACAGGACATTAACCGACCCATCCCAGCACCCCTAAGGGAGTGGCAGCAGCAAATTGTAATGGAAAAGTTACTATTTTGCTATTTAACTATTTGAGAAAAAGATCTTTTGGATGTCTAAGAACAATATAAGAAAGGTGTGTGTGTGTGTGTGTGTGTGCGTGTGTTGGGTCTAAAGTCTGTCTCATTCTCATTCTCACTCATTGTGATGATCTCACTGTTGTTTTGGTATAAGGTCAGCCCAATTACAAAGGTGGTTAGACGAATGAGTACATGATACGTTTTGAGAAGTCATTCAAATAACTTCCCAAACGAAGTCTGAAATTTTACCATTGGGGAATCATCTCCCTGTGTGAAGCAGGGCGCCTTCCTCAAGGAGATCCTACGTCATGAGAAGACGTCGAAGTCCCTTAGCATGGATTAGTTTATCACTGCACACTCTTTCCTGAAAGGAGAGATGAAGCCGTCTTAGAGGCAGCGTGCTCTGGTGGGCTCCCCAGGATGGACAGCGGTGCTGGCCCTTTGACTGAGGGCTTTCTGTAGACGATGTTCTCTAGCCTGTGGGCCTTATCTGCTCCATCCTGGACCAATGCCTCCCAGGACTTTGGGACTTTGCTTCCTCTGCTCTGCATGCCTGTAGAGGCAGAATGATGGCCCCCAAAGCTGTCCATGTCCTAATCCCCAGAACCTGTGAATATGTTAGGTTATATGGCAAAGGAAATTAAAGTTGCAGATGGAATTAGGGTTGCTAATTAGCTGATCTTGAGATGGGAAGAGTATACTGGATTATTCAGGTAGGCTCAATGTAATCAAAAGAGCCCTTATAAGCAGAAGAGAGAGGCAGAAGAGAGAAGCAGAGAGAAGGCAGGGTGAGAAGGAGTTACCTGATATTGTTGAGTTTGTAGATGCAGAAATGGGGCCATAAGCCAAGGCATACAAGTGGCCTCTAGGGGCTGGGAAAGGCAAGGAAAGGGAGTCTCCCTTAGAGTCTTCAAACAACCCTTTTATTTTTGGGTGAGGAAGATTGGCCCTGAGCTAACATCTGTTGCCAATCTTCCTCTTGCTTGAGGAAGATTGTCCCTGAGCTAAATTCCATGCCAATCTTCCTCTATTTTGTATGTGAGACACTGCCACAGCATGGCTTGATGAGTGGTGTGCAGGTCCGTGCCCGGGATCTGAACCTGCGAACCCTGGGCTGCTGAAGCAGGGCACGCAAAATTAACCACTACGCTACCACGCCGGCCCCTCCCTTACAGTCTTCAGAAGGAATATACCCCTGCTGACACCTTGATTTTAGCCTAGTGAGACTGTTTTAAATCTCTGAAATCCAGAACTTTAAGATAATAAATTTGTGTTATCTTAAGCCCATAAAGTTTGTGGTAGTTTGTTACAGCAGCAACAGGAAACTAATACAATGCTTAATTTGTTTGTCCCTCAGCCTGGGACCCCAGTAGGGACGTTGTCTGAGCTCCCACCAAACTCAAGGTTATGCTTATTTTCTTGGCTGGTATGTGCTGGTTATTTAATAGATGCTTATAATTGCCAGAAATGGGATGCCTGGGACACCTGCTACAATGCTGCAGAATATTTCTAAACTGGGCCTACTGAGTTGGTGAGGAGATGGGAAAGATATAGGGATGATACTTGGAGGCCTTAAGCATTTTTCAACTCATAAGCACTACTACTGTGGTTCCTGTTTAAATCATTAAGATCTATGTCCACTTGAAATCCCTCTTGTGTTCCTGTTTAGCCCAGGCAGTTGCTCCAGGAGGTTTGTGCTATTCAGGACATGAAGAATCAGGAAAAGAGGTTTTTGTCTTCAAAGCATTGAGCTGACCATCAACATTTATTCCTTCATTTATCCAATGCAAATTAACTTCAAGATTTTGTTATGTAAGCTGGCATGAGGATAGTACCTCCTGCTCAGGAAATGTAAACGTGTGGGAAGGTTGAGAGCAAGGATGTGGGAGCTGCCCTTGAATTTACCCTCTAGTCAAGGAACTGAGACAGATTAAAAACCTCAACTCTTACAAGGGAGATTGCGGTCATTCCCTAAGAGAGGTACTAGCAGGGAGCAATGTGAGTTCCGAGGGTCAAAGATAAAATGGATACGTTGGGACTTTGGAACTAGTCTTTAAAATGGGACAGATCATCTATCATAAAGTTTTATCCTACTTTGAAAGGAATTTTGTATTCAGGGAAATTTCAGTTTGAGAGACAAAACTCTCATTGCAGCCATAGGAGTAAACCAGCATTTACTCTTAGGGTCAGAAGAGCCAAACACATTTTAAAAAATAGGTTTATTTTTTTCAGGTTTCATGATAATGATGCAAGTTATAATTGCAGCATATTGTCCTCGAACAAAGGGATGAGGCTATAAATATAGATGGTCAGAGTGTAACAATGTCCTAAGGATGCGGACCGTGGGAGGGCAACTCCAGAGTGCTTAAAATTGAGTTCTTTGTTGTCTAAGCTCGAGTAATGAGCCAAGCAAGTATCTGTGAGTCATCTTACTTCTGTTTCCAAAACAGACTCACTGACCTGATTTAAGAGGCATTAAAAGGGACGAAGTTGACATTTGCAAATATATTTAACTTATTTGTCTTGCAGACAGAGAACATGTTGGGACAACTTTCAACTGCATTATGTGAGGTCCAGGAGCTTTGATCTCTTTATGCTTTGTTTATATTGAAAAAAAGCTTTGAAGTATCCTGCAATAATGAATACAGTAGACGCCTGTCGTAATGGGTTGCTATGAAATTGATTTGACTCTACCAAGGGTCAACTCTAGTCTCCTGATGAAACCCTCACATGTTGTAAAAGCCTTTTGCCTCCCAGTAACCAAAGAGAAGAATGTTAGTCATACTTCCTATTTTCAGCTCAGGGAGGGATATTTACCATTGAAGTTTCTCCTTCAAGTCATTGATTAGATGATAGAGTATGAGTGCCAGAATGGCTGTCACATTGGCCAATACAAGTGGTAGTGACGTGATTCCCATGCACCTACTGCTAGGTGATTTTTCTCAGTTGCAAATAAACTTCTTGAGTGATGCTGGTGATTTTGACATGATGCTTTTCCTTATGACTCTTCTACTGATCAGGGAAACTAAAGCAAAACCTAAAAATAACAATCTCTTGGATTTATATTAGCCATGGATCATAAATAGGTTTAGTCTGATTTTACCTGCCACTTTAGAGCACATAAAAAACAAATCTTGTGTTTGATCAGCTGAGTATCTCTTTCTGAGCTCTTTGCCTGGGTGTTTCAAATTGGGCCAAAGAATGGGAGTTCTACAGCCCCCGAGGTCCCACCTTCACTGGGCTTTGGGATTCAGAGCCCAGAGTTTCTGAAGTGGGGTGGCATGCACCTGTGCTGGCCACTGTAACCCCTAGCCATTCTTCAGGGGATAGAACAAGGTTGTAGAGCATATTTGTGCTTCCACTAAGAGATAACTTTCCTTTCTCTCCTTCTTCCTTTCCTGCCTCCCATCACATTCTGGTCCTTTCATGTTTCTAGGCTTCTGGTCGTGTGGCATTACTATCTCAGAGGTGGAGACAGGTAACTAGGAACAGGGCACTCATGGCTCCATGTTTGTGATTCCTTTCTGCACTGAGATTGCCCTGTGTGGCATACAGGACTTTGCCTGGATTTGGCCAAACCCTTGTCAAACATTTTGTGAAACGCTTATCCAATGGGATGGGTCATGAGCCCCCAGTGGATTTTGCACCTTCTGGGTGAGGCTAATTCTTTATAGCTGGGTGCTGTGTTGAGTAAAGGTGTGGTCTAGGTAGCAAGCATTTCTCCTATGGTGGGGAGACTGTATTTTTATGACTTAGGGAGTGTGACAGTAGACCTAAACAATGAATACTGGAATTCCAACAATGAGACACTGGTGTTTAATAAACTCCAAATAATCTCCTCTCCCTGGATTGACTTTCACTTCAGGAAGATCAGTTTGTGGCCTGAAATCCATTCACAGTGTTCTTATAATGAGAAAAATAGTGACCTGGAATGAGGGAGGCCTGTTTAGAGCACAAATAGCTAGTATTACAATTTTAGATAACCCAGTCTAACAGAAGGCTATGTGATTGAAAGGACAGATGATAAAATCTAAATATGAGTAGAGCCCGAGAATCCACTCTTTCTTCTAGTGCGACTGTCTAGTTGTGTTTGTTATCTAACCCTGTAATTAGGATGGCATTCAGAAAATATGAGGCAAGTTGGTATTCTTTTCATAACCCCAGATCTTTGCATTGCTGCATGAAACTTTTGGCTTCAGCTTTTCCCTGTTCATTAACCATGCCAAAATTTTTAATCTAACACCACTGTTAAAGAGTGGCAGGCTTCCAGGGAAATATATCAGCCAGCCTTATTAATTTCATGCCAAGTGCTGGAGGCGTGAATGTAGAGAACGCTGTTTGACTTTGGATAATAGGAATCAGGCAGCTTAAAGGCAAGGGGTAAAGATCAGGAGCCCTGCGTCTCAGGAGGAGGAGCAGGTGCAGGCTTCGAGCAAGGCCTTCAGGCCCAAAGGGGCAGCCCACGCTTAAAACAATCTGCAGCGCATTTTTTTTTTTTAATTTGGCGTGTGCCTCTCACAGCTTAACAGACCGCTGCTCCACAAAGAGGGGTAAACAGAGAAAGAGAAATTAAAAAGGGAAGTCCCAAGGTAGACAAAAACAAATTAGGGCAAACAAATTACACAGAGTCAACAAATAAACAGGGGAACATCTGTGAATATATTTCTTGGATTTTCTGATTCCGAGTGCAACCTGAGAAATGGTAGAGGGAGGTGAGCAGTTTCATCTACAGCAAAGTCTTTTCTGGAGGGAGGGAGCAAGCTGTACAGAAGAAGAATGAGGGGGGCCTGGAAGGCTAACTCTCAGCAGGGGGCTGTAGGAGGAGGTCAGAAACCCTCCAGGGGTGCTGAGCAGACTAAAGTGGCAGCCCCAGTGAGCTGGTCTCCTGGCTTCCCTTGCTGCACCTTCTGTCTCACTCGGAGGGCAGTGATGCTGTGGTTCCTGCCGACCTTCACATAGGAAAGGGCTGTAGAAAGAGAAAGAGGTTGCAATTTGCTCACGTCAGCAAAACAAAATAAAGCAAGCCACGTTCCAATAGTGGATGTGTGCTCACCTAATCCGTCTTGCACATCTATTCCTGGTGGGCACACTTAACTCTTCCAACCACTAGACGCTTGCCAGGTGTTGACTGGATATTGGGAAATATTTGATCTGCTCCTTCTGGCAGTTTGGTTGCTACTGACACAATTTCCCGTTTACTCCAAGGCTGATGAGATGGGCTCAAGGTTTTAAAGGAAGTTCAGCATATTGCATACTGTTAATCAAAGGTGGAAACAGCATTACTGAATTTAGAGACTGTCTGGCTTTATCTAAAAAGTAGGAATTGGTTTACAACATCTTCCATGGATCCTCTCACTGTGGATAGTGGGCAATTATAATACAGGAGTGAAGAAATGATAAATGCTTGATTTATTCATTGCATAAACTCAAATGATACTCATAATTTCTAAAACTTCTCCTTTTGGATTTTTTAAGCTTCATGAAGGATGTGGTTGTTTAGAGTCTAAGCTACTCCTTTTCTAATTGTATTGTTGTGCTAAATGCGCTATTGACCTATCTTCTCGTGCCTTCATCATGCAGATGATAAGAACCTACTGGAAACATTCAACAAGTTGGGAACGATTTTTTTTGTAAATGCAAGAATGAAAGGCGCCTCCAAGTCTCCCCCTATTCCTCACTTCCACAATTTTACTTTATTGCCTCTTTCTAAATGGGACACAACAGGTGAGCTGTGCATTAGAAGATTTATACTAGATGTGGTCAGCTTACAAACATATGAATGGTACCACTATACGAGAAACAGTTACTAGTAATTAGGATTTGGTCTATGAAGTAAACAACATAGGGAGTAACAGAAGCAGAAAGTCAATACTAATCAATAACTCTTTAAATTGGTAGTGGCGACACCCAGGCATTTTCCCAGCTGAGGTGGGCACGTTATGTGACCTTTGTTGAATTATTTGACTTCTGTGTGCTTGCTGATACATAAGATGGGCATAGCCATATTTCTTTCTTCCCAGTCTTTCAAGGAAAGATAAGACGTAGAGCTGGTGTCTATGAGATACTTTCAATTCTGAACATAAATTGGCTATAAAAGTGCCCGCCTCCATTTATTATTAATTCTCAAGTCAGAGGGCTGCAAGGAGCCTTGTGAGGTCAACCTATGCTCACCCAGCCTGTGGTGCTTGTTATTTGGAATCTTGGAGAAGCACCAAGAAGGATTATTCCAAATTCCTTTGTGTCAAGGTATTAAGATGCGATACCCAATTACTATCAAAGCCCCACTAAAAACTTGTTGTAGGATGCAAGAAATCAATGTCATCAAATATTTATTGGGTGTCTTTTGGGTGCTTTGTGTTTCATTTGTAACTATTTCCTATGATTTAGCATCAAGGTCTACAGGCTCTTATTTGCTTATTTAGTAACTTCTCTCTCCATTCAGTTTTTTTTTTTTTTTTTTTTTAATCTTTAGATTTCTTTTATAAGCTGAATATGCTTGTCTGGAAAGAATTTGTAAGAAATCTAGGTTTAATGCCAATTCTGGAGAGAAGGCATGGAAAAAACTCCTACTTCATAGGACAAAATATTACTTCAAAAGGTATTGCTATAGTAAACCTGAAAGGATAAACAGAATATAATTTATGATATTGTTATAATTTCACTTACATGAGAAACCCAATTCTGAATTAAATTTCAGTACTTGTTGCCCTATGTCTTATAGAAAATGATTTCACTGTAGTTGTGTTTTTTAAAACATAGTTTGAGTGCTCTTGATACCAATCTATTCACTCTGCTTGATGAAGTATCCAGTCTAGCACTTAGTACATGCTACATACATTCCACATCCCTTTAGGGCACTAGAGGTTATGGGGAGCGATGTGCTTAATATGAATCATGCTGTACTTATGGAGAATCTATTTCTTGGGATTTCAAACCACTTCAATGATTTTGGTAATCAGCATGTTTAGTACTTGTTTTTATCTAATTTCTCTGGATAGCTATGTACCTGGGAACTTATTTTATTCCATGACTCCAATTTTAAATTTACAAATTAGAGCTGGAGGGAACTAGTAATGGTGTTTTTAATGTGTGGAAGTGCTTTGAAATCCTTGGAAGAATCGTGCTGTGGAAATTCAAGGTGGTTATTAGTCTAATTAACCAAATAATTTAATGAATCCAATTAGTTCTTAACTTTGTATTGCTTGTAGCCTATTAAAAAGTAATTACCGGTCCTGCTTTCGACTAAGATTAAGTAGCTAGTATCAGACTAACTTTCCTGCTAAGAGCAATTATAACATGGATGTATGAAGGCAACAAAGGCAAATCAAGAAAGCGGGGTCAAAATCCCAAAGTGAAGAAAAATGCATTGAAGTGAGCCCTACATTCACTATCAATTTTTCCCTGCAGGGCATTTGCCAATTGTAGGGCAGGGCAAAGAGTCTGGATAGAAGCCTTGTAGCAAATGTGTTTATTAGGCTGAGAGTCAAATATTAGAGTTCAAGGCTCCCAAGGCAGCCAGGACATGAAAAGTAAGATCCTAGAGGAAAGGGTGTTATAGAGTATTGAGCCCAGTATTCTGTCTGCAATTTCTCCTTGAGTCATTTGTCACATCCTAACGAGTACATGGTTGGAGATGAGGTGCTGATAAACTAAGCAGAAAGTAGCTGCAAGAGGCTAAAAAGCTGAGCAGGGAGGGTAGTGTCACAGTGCTAACAAGACTGAAATTGGAGTTCAGGAAGAGGGTCTCCAAAAATAGCTGAGGCTTTCAGTTGAGACTCCTGAAGGGCCAAACATTGGAACAAGAGAAAACCAGAAATAGACTCTTCTATCCTGGATCGGTATGATCTCGCAGTTCTCTGTCCTCCAGAAAAAAAAATTAAATCCTCTCTGTGGAATTATACACAGACAGGATTTCTCACACATAAAAAGAAAATATTATCAGGCATAATAGGAAACAGGATCAAATGTCCCCCCCCCACCAAAAAAAAAACCCAAGGAAAAATGATAAAAGAAACAGACCCACAAGTGATCCAGATATTGGGGCTCTCAGACACAGGCATAGTTTAAACTAACTATGATTAATGTACTCAACAAAATAGAAGAAACAATGGAAAACTTTACCAGAGAACAAAAACCTATAAAAATGAATCAAATAGAAATTCTATAACTGAAATTACAATAACTGTATTTAATAATTCAATAGAGGGGTTTAGTAGCAGATTAGAACTCAGTAAAAGAGGACTGTTGAACTGGAAGAGAGGTCAGCAGAAAATATCTAGATTGATGCACAGAGGGAAAAAGAGGATGGAAAATATGCAATATAAGACATATACATGGAAAGTGGTGAAAAGCTCTAGATATATGTAATTGGAGTCCCAGAAAGCAAAAAGAGAGAAAATGGGTCAAAAGTAATATTTGAAGATATATTGGCTGACAATTTTCATAAATCTATGGGACATCAAGCCACAGAGGCAGAAGTTCTATGTATAATAATTGGGATAAATGCAAAGAAAACCATACATTAGGCATACCGTAATAAACTGATGAAAAACAAAGACAAAAATAAAATTTTAAAAGGAGCCAGAAAGAAAAATATGTTTATACGAGCCACAATATGATCAATACCCGACTTGCTTGAGAACTAATGAAAACTAGATAAAAATGGAATGCCATCTGTTAAGTCAACCCTGGTGGTCTAGTGGTTAAGATTAGATTAATCTACTTTCACTGCTGTGGCCCAGGTTTGTTTCCTCATCAGAGAACTACACCTCCTATCTGTTGGTTGTCATACAGTGGTGGCTGCGTGTTGCTGTGATGCTATGCCACAGGTATTTCAAATGCCAGCAGCGTCATACACGGCGGACAGGTTTCAGCAGAGCTTGCAGACTAAGACAGACTAGGAAGAAGGACCTGGCCACCCACTTCCAAAAAAATTGGCCGTGAAGACCCTGTGAGCAGCAGCAGAGCATTGTCTGATATATCGCCGGAAGGTGAGAGGATGGCACAAAAAGACCAGGCAGGGTTCCGCTCTGCTGTAGACAGGGTTGCCAGGAGTCAGAATCAGCTGGATGACACTAACAACAAATTCTGCTAAGTATCAAAAGAAAGTAACTGTCAACCTAGAATTTTATACCAAGGAAAATATTCTTCAAAATGAAAGTAAAATAAAAATGACATTTTGAGACAAACAAAAGCTGAGAGAATTCATCTCTAGCATATGAACAGTAAAAGAAATAGTAAAGGGAGTTCTTCAGGCAGAAGGAAAATAATCCCAAATGGATATAAATGATATTCATATCAGATAAAGTAGATATTGAGGCAGGAAGTATTACTATAGGTCAGGGTCTCTCAATTCAGCACTACTGGCATTTTAGACTGGATAATTCTTTTTGTAGGGGGTTGTCCTGTGCCTTGTAGGACGCTTATGAGCATCCGTGGCCTCTACTCACTAGATGCCAGTAGCACTCTCCACTGCAAATTGTGACAACCAAAAATGTCTCCAGACATTGCCAAATGTCCCCAGTTGAGAAGCACTGTTATAGATAAAAAGAGGCATTTTACAATGTTAAAAGAGTCAATTCCAAAGGAAGATAAAATAATCCTAAATTTAAGCTTTACTTCTCTTCCAACGTAAGCATTAAGGCTATAATTTTTTCTCTAAGCCTTGCTTTACTTAAGTCTCATTGTGAATATTTCTTTGATCCATGGGTTAATTAGTATTGTATTGCTTAATTTCCAAACATTTGGTAATTTTCTAATTATTTTTCTACTATTGATTTCCAGAAAACAAAAATTAGTAAGTGTATAGAAAATGTGAACAGCATAATTCACAAAATTTACCTAAGTGCATATTAGAGCACCATATTGGACCACTGCAGATATACACTTTCTTTTCAAGTGAATGTAGAACATTTACCAAAATAAAGTATGTGTTGGGATATAAAGCATGTCTCAACAAATTCCAAAAAATCAAAATCATACAGAGTATGTTCTCTGACCACAGTGGAATTAAGTAGAAATTTTACAACAGTGAAGGAGAAAAAAAAAATAGGATCATCTCAATAAATTAAGAAGCCACATTTGATAAAATTTAATACAGTACCAACCCATAAAAAATCCTTAGCAAGCTAGGAATAGCAAGTAAGTTTCTTAGTTATAAAAGGTGTCAAACATTCTCTCCCTCCAAAAACCCTCAAATCAACAGCAAATATCACTGTTAATGATTAAATAGTGAAAATATTTCCCCTGGTATCAGGAATGAGGCCAGGATGTCTTCTATTGCCAGTTTTATTCATCATTATATTGGAACTCCTAGCCAGTGTAATGAGACAAGAAAATGAAATAAGAGATATAAGTATTCTATAGGAATAAATAAAACTGTTTTTGTCTGCAGATGACAGGATTGTGCAGATAGAAGTTCCAAAGGAATCTACAAATGAACTCTTAGAATTAATAATAGTTCATTTAGCAAGACCACTGTATACAACAGTCATATATAACAACTATATATATATCAACCACACCAAATTAGAAAAAGAATTTTTAAAAAGAGGCCATTTATACTAGCATCAAAAAATATTAAATAGTCAGGAAAAATGTAATAAATGCAAGACCTCTACACAGAAAACTATAAAATATTACGGACAGAAATTAAAGACCTAAATAAATGGAAGACTATAACACGTTCATGGATTAGAAGGCTTGATCTTGAAAAGATGTCAGTTTTGTTCTCCTTAAATTGATTTATAGATCCAATCCCATCTTAATAAAAATTCCAGGAGTTTTTTTAAAATAGAAATTGACAAATTGGTTCTAAAATTTACATGTAAATGCAAAAGGTTAAGAATAGTGAGGACAATCTCGAAGTATAAAGTTGGAGAATGTAGACTTTCGTATATCAAGACTTTTTAAGAAGCCACAGTAATTAACACCATTTTCTTGGCCCAAGGATAGAAAAATTGAAGGAATACAACAGAAATTCCAGAAACAGGCCTACATATATCCCTGGCCACTTGATTTATGACAACAATGTCACAGCAGTACGGTGCCAAAGGCTGTTTTTCTTTCTTCAATAAATGGTGCTAGATTAATCGGATATAAATATGGGGAAAAATGGACTTTGTTCCCTATCTTAGACAATACACAAAAAATCAATTCTTGGTGAATCATAGACCTTAATGTGAAATAAATATTCTAGAAGGTAACATCAGAGAATGTACTTAAAAACTGGGAACATGCAAAGATTCCTTATTTAGTACACAAAAAGAACTAACCGTAAAATGAAAGGTCGATAAATTGACTTCATTAAAATCAGGAATCTCTTTTTTTTACCATTAAGGAAAGTGAAAGGACATGCAACAGAGGAAGATATTTGCATAGCCAGAAGAAGATATTTACAGCACAGGTATCAGACAAAGGACTAGCATCTAAAATTTGTAAAAAAAAATCCTACAAATCAAGAAGAAAAGGAGAAAATCCAATTAAAAATGGACGAAAGGCTCAAACCAGCACTTTTCAAAAGGGAATATTTCAATAGCCAATAAGCATACAAAAAGATGCTCAACATCAATAACCACTACAGAAATGCAAATTAATTCCACAATGAGCTATTACTAACCACCCATGAGACTGCTTAAAATTTTAGAAATTGACAATACTAAGTGTTGTAGAAGGTGTGGAGAACTGAAACTCGTATATTGTTGGCGGGATATAAACTGATAAAATCAGTTGGGAAAACTGTTTGGGAAAATCTTCTAAAGCTGGACTTATGCATACCCTATGATGCAGCAATTCTACTCCTAGGTATAAACCCAACAGAAACTCATAAATGTGTGTACCAGATGACATGTACAAGAATGTTTACAGCAGCATTATTCATAATTGCCAAAACCAGACACAACCCAGATGTCTATCATCAGTGGAATGGATAAATAAATTGTAGTATCATCATATAATGGAATACTATACAGCAACAAAAAAGAATGAGTTAATGATACCCACTACAACATAGAATCATCTCATGGACCTAATATCTGAGCAAAATAAGCCAGATATAAAAGAGTGCATATAGTATGATTCTATTTATATAAAGTTCAAAACCAGGCAAAGCTTATCTATGGTGATAGAAGTCAGAATTAGAGTTACATTTGACTGAGTTAATGATTGGAAGGAGCTATGCAGGAGGCTTCTGGGATACTAGTAACGTCTTATATTTTGATCTTGGTGCTAGTAACACAGAGTGTTCAGTTTGTAAAAAGTCACTGAGTCACTTAAAATTTGTGAACATTGATGTATTTATACATCAATCAAAAGTTTACAAAAATAATTACTATCCAGGAATCTAGAGATAGTCCATGTGTGATTTTGCCAGGTTAGTGGAGAAATATTTTTTGTGGAGCAGAATAATGTCAGATTTCTAACTGCAGCCTTCTAGAAGGGAAGATGGTCCTCAAGTCCCTCTGATCCCTTGTTTACGTGGTGATTCGATTGTTATGCATAAATATTAGGGGTGATTTTTTTTAACCAGTCAGGCTGATCAATTGAGTCTGGTTCAATGACATAGGTTTATTTAAAGAATCTTGAGACAAAAAACACACTTGGGATTAACAAACTCTTTTTACTACCTTCGTTCTAGAACCAGCCACTGACACTGAATTGATAAAGCTTTTCTTATGCTTGGATATTAAATCAAAGAAAAATGACTTCCAGCCTTGCATCTTCCAGAGCGTAACAAAAGGAGACATGTGGGCAAGGCTGAGGGTGGGGAACATGGGTCTGTGGATGGGGATTGAGAAGGACCAAGAGAGCAGGATTCAGAGCAGGTAGGAGGGAGGACAAGAGAGTGTCAGAGGCCGAGAGTTAAGAGACAGCACAGGAACCCAGAGTGAATGGGGATCCGTTCATTTGGATATGCAAAGCACCTAAGGGAGAAGAAAACAGGTGCGATGTGAATGCATTAATGGAATGAAAAATGAGCCTTGACCTATGAATAAATATTCTGAATAAAAGCATTTGAAAATGGATCTTTGTTTTAGGGCACTTACTCTGTCTGGCAGCTAATTCAAAGTTTTCATGGTCACACACACTCACAGGGTTTGCCAGCATCGTGTCTGCCTGAGACGCACACACAGAGGGTCCCAGGGTCTGTGCGTAACCTCCTCCCCCTTGGTTGCTCAGCCTTGTTTCTCTTAGCAAGAGAGTTGGCCTAAAGTGAATAAAACAAGATTCCTTATTACATAGATTCAGAAGGTTAAGTTACATTGCCAGAAATCATGACCTAGACCTAAAGCCCCCAAGAGCAACCCTAGAGACCAGTTAGTCAGTCCATTTCTCCCAGAAGAGCCTCTGATGGCACCTGCAGCGTGGCCTCAGATTTTGCCCCAGTCCTGTGATCAAAATCTTACCAGAAACTATTGCAA
Source organism: Diceros bicornis minor (assembly GCF_020826845.1). Lineage (NCBI taxonomy): Eukaryota > Metazoa > Chordata > Mammalia > Perissodactyla > Rhinocerotidae > Diceros > Diceros bicornis. The sequence goes on from NC_080762.1 coordinate 34,678,929, forward strand.
GAAAAGGATATTGTAAGTTATTTTCCCCTTGGAAATGTGGCTTGTGGCAGGTTGGGTGAAGACCCCCATTAGTTCAGATCTGTGGGGAGCAACTCTGAAATACAAGGAAATAGGCTTTCACAACGATTTCCTCAGCCTGGAGATGTGCGCTGACACCAGGGGATGGAATTCCACCCACAGCTGTCTCTCCGGCCTGAGACGTGAGCATAGAAATGGGGTTTCCCACAGTTTAAAGGAGTGGCCCCCTGCCCCTCCACCCAAATATTGAAAAGTTTTCTTCTGACTCAGGGGAGAGCCTTCTGATGGAGACCACCTAAGATCGCTCAGGGCAGCCAGGATTCCGTCCTGCCCGGGATCCGCGCTCAGCCTTCTCTATCCACAGGGACACCTGTGGCTGCCCCCCTCTGCTTTGTGCCTTCTCAGCCTGTCCCCTCTGTGTTGGCCTTTGACGGTGCTGGCCTGCCTCAGCCGTTTTAGAAATCCTAGGAGTTGTTTTCACTTCTCGGAATGGCGCTCCCCCCCACATCATTCTCTAAGATCAGCTTTTGAGAAAATTTCCATGGGTGCAAGGCAGTTGTAGACTGAATGTTCCCTTTACACATTTGTGTCTTCTCTGGAAAAAGAATCTTTTATAATAAAAAAGAACCTATACTTTTCCCCCAAGGTTTCAAAATTTTAGGATAGCAGAAATGGCCAAGGGCTTATTGAATTTCCCCCATGATTTGGAACAGGATCAACTCCAGGGTTGGGAAGGGTGCAATATACAGCTAGGGCTCAGAGGTTCAAGAGGCTCAAGAGAGGGGGGTGAGGAGAGTGGGGGCAGGGGAGACAGGGTAGGGGGATGGGCAGGTTGGGGAGGGCCAGGGGCATCTTCAGCATTTAGGGGTGTCTGCCCCCTTGGTATTCCCCTTGGCCCAGTATTCGGAAGTGCTAACGTGAAGTGGCCAATCCTTAGTGGTCTAGTAGTTAAGATTCGGTGCTGTCACCACCATGGCCCAGGTTCTTTTCCTGGTCAGGGAACCGTCTGTCGGTTGTCATACTGTGCATGTTTCTGTGATGTTGAAAGCCATGCCACCGGTATTTCAAACACCAGCAGGGTCACCCCTGGTGGATGGGATTCAGCGAAGTGTCCAGATTAAGACAGACTAGGAAGAAGGACCTGGCCATCCACTTCCAAAAAAGTCAGCCATGAAAACCCTGAGAATAACAGCGGAGCACTGTCTGATATAGCGCCAGAAGGTGAGAGGACGATGCAAAAAGACCATGCAGGGTCTACTGTTCACAGGGTTGCAAGGAATCACAATAGATGGTGCTAACAACAAAAAAATGTGAGGTGAATGCAAAGATGTGGTGTGTTTGTTCCTCCTCTTGTAGCCCATGGGATAGTGTCCTTTAATGGCAATGCCTTGGAGATTTTGTCAATAATTTTTTCCTCTTCCTGCTGTGATTTAGAAATGTCTTTTGTTAATAATGGTAACAGCAATAGACAACGCATGTATTAAGCCATTTATGTTTACAACAGCTCTATGAAGCAGGAGCTCTTACTAGCCTGGTCTCACAGAAGAGGAAGCTGAATTGCAGAGAGTTAAGTGACCTGCCCAGGGTCACCAGCTGGTAAATGGTGGAGCTGGGATTTGAACCTTGGCTCTTAAACCACTGTACCACTTCTTCAAGAGGAGTCCCGGAGCTTACCTTGATAAATGACAGGCCATGGAATCAAATATGGCGTAGATAACCCAGCCATAGAAATTGGACAGCATAACAGTGTCTCAGTCCTATACTGTTTGATTGATTGGTTGGTTAATTCACTCATTGGATTAAACACTGAGAGCCCGCTATGTGCCAGACATTGTGCTGGGTGCAGGAAAATCAGAGAGGAGTAAGACAGGGAGCCCATCTATGTAGGAGAAGACATATGTTTACAAGCATTTACTAAATAACAGTACACGTGTGAATGTGGAGATAAGTATAGCGTGCATTTAAATCATCAAGGAAAAGGTAAAGGAAATCAGGGGGAGATTACAGAGTTGACATTTGAGGAAGGCCTAGTAAGAAAGCAAAACATAACCAGGACAATTACTCAAGAGATAGATTTGCTGTATAAAACCGCAATCTGTACAGAATGTATAGAATAAGAAGGGAAAAACTACCCCACTCCCAGAGGTATTTATGAAAAGTTTAATATGTATTCTTCCAGACTTTTTCTATATTTACATAAACATACACATATATTAATACAGAGTTAGGACTAAAGCAAAATGGGTGCATTTTATACATACCGTTCTATACATTGTCTCCCCGACCTACTGATAATGTCTTAGAGATGTTTCCATATTGCATCGTGTAGGTCCATCTCATTCTTTTAATTGTTGGATAATAATTGATTAAATGGTTGTAGCACAATTTATTTCCCATCATACCACTGATGGGCATTTAGGTTATTCTCTTTTTTGTTTTTTTGCTATCATAAACAATGCTGCCTTAAAAAAGTATGCGTATATATCGTCACCGTGTATTTGGCATATGTGTTATTGTCACTGTGCATCACTTCTGTAGTGTATGTGCTCATTGAAAAATCTGATATACACTGACTTTTTAGCCTCCATTGAGGGTGTTCCAATGGGCATTCCTACCACCCATGGTGAGTGCCCATTTCCTCGCACACTGGTCTGTATTGGATTTCAACAATTTCTTAAAATTTGGCCAATCTGATCATTAAAAATGACACTTTATTATTTTAGTTTTTATTTCCCTGATCACTAATATCTTTGCCCTTGCTTGCATCCTCTTGTTTTTACGTTTTAAGCTTGGAATCGTGATTACTATTGTTTTGTATTCAGGATTTTGCCGAACGGGGTGTCTCTTGTTTGTCCCCTTCTTCTTCCAGGCTTTGTATGGCTCACATCCTGCTTGACATTTCATATTGCTTGCCTCTTTGCTTTCCAGAAACTTTCCTCAGTTTACATTTCACTCAGGACCAAAGAATTTAAAGCGACCGTTGTCCCGCTCCTCCACCACGTAAGATGGCTTCTTCCGCGTCATGTTATGCTTTGCTCCACTCTCTGCTGCTCCTCACCACCTTCCACCCTCTTGGTTCTTCCTACCGACTTTGGGAATCCAGGTTACTCTTGCTAAATTATTTTTCCTTTACTTTCCACGTCTTCTCTTTAAAGAAAATTTCTAGATACATGTATGTGATTTTTTTTTAAAATTTTTATTTATTTATTTTTTTCCCCCAAAGCCCCAGTAGATAGTTGTATGTCATAGCTGCACATCCTTCTAGCTGCTGTATGTGGGACGCGGCCTCAGCATGGCCGGAGAAGCGGTGCATCACTGCGCGCCCGGGACCCTAACCCGGGCTGCCAGTAGCGAGCGCCCGCACTTAACTGCTAAGCCACGGGGCCGGCCCACGTGTATGTGATTTTGTATCCACGTACACCTATTATTTTTGCCTTTGACTGCTTACAATATTTACTGCTAGTCTTTTTACACCATAGCTCCCAGCTCTTTATTCTGATTAATCACTCGTTGGACTATAGTAGGTGTTCAGTTATTTTTTCAGGAATTTTCGTATGTTTCCTGGGCCCTTGTATGCCTGAGGATGTTTTTCTCTTCCCTTCACACTTGAATGAAAACTTGTCTGGGTATATGATTTTAGGGTTTTGTGTTTCTGTTTTTGTCAAAACTATCTTTTTGGATTTAGTGTATGGAGGAGACATCTGAGCTCAGCTTGATTTTATTTTCCCTTTGTAGGAATTCTCCCTACCCAACTTGGTTGCTTATAGGATTTCTCCTCCTTCCTCTCTTCTATTTTGAGAAGTTTAAAAGGTACTGAAAAGTACAAAGAATAAAACATTAATACTCTCAATATCCAGAATGAACAACTATTTATAGTCTGTCATATTTGCTTCTTCCTTCCTTACCCCCCTCACCCCCTCCTTTCTTCCTTCCTTCCTTCCTTCCTTCCTTCCTCCCTCCCTCCCTCCCTCCCTCCTCCCCTCCCCTCCCCTCCTCCCTCCCTCCCTTCCTTCCAACAAAACATTACAGATATAGCCAAACTATCCTTTAACCAATATCCCACTTTCCATTCCACTCACTAGCCCCCTCCATAGCCACTCAAGGACAGCCACTATTAGGAGTTTGAGATGTAATTTTTCAGGCCATTTCTTTATAATTTTACATACATATTTATACATTTATGAATAATATGTAGTATTGTTTCAAGTGTGTGTTTCCCTTATTTGTCTAAATGATATCATACTCGAGTTATTCTGTATCTTCTTTTTTAAAGGATTCATTTTCCTCAAACCTTGTACTTAAAAAATTGACAGGATGTGCTGAGGAGTGGTCTTTTTATTTATTTTGAATAATATATTTTGATCCCTTTTAATTTGTACATTTAGCTTTTTTTCATCTCAGAATTTTTTTTCATTATGTTTTTGTTATTACTTCTGATCAAATTGCTCTAGTCTTCCATTGGGAATACTTTTAATTTGTAGGGTGAATCTAATTGTTGACCACTTGTTTTTCGTCCTTACTCATGCTTTGATGAGGAGAGATTAAACCAGACTCAGTGTTTATTAACAGACATGTGGATTTTGTTACTCACGCGAGCACTGTTAACATCCTTTTTAAGGTCATAGCTATTGGGAAGGTTGATGTGCTCCTCTCCTAGGCTAATTCCCAGTTTCTCCAAGTTTTTATCTTGGACAGCTTTAATGTGCTGGAGTGGGAAAATTTTTACTCTCCAATTCTGTGTTCCTTGATGAACTGAAGAGAGGAGTAAACAAAAAAATCTAAAATCTCCAAAGTCACCTCTCTCAGGAATCAGTCTCTGGCCCAATCCACCTCATTTACACATATGGAATACACTTCCAGGGATGCTTTGCAGGACCAGCAGAATCTCCATTCCCCTTTTCTCTCCAATTCCTGACTTGTTTTCTGGAATTTGCTATTTCGGAATGGATGAAGAAAGCTTTGAGAGGAGCGGGGCTGGGGAATAGTACTCTAGACATCTCTAGACTTCTCCACACAGATCCTGGCAATAAGCTACCTGTAACTTAAGTTCTTAGCTTTGGATATTATGAATTCTCTCTTCCTCTCTCTCTCTCTTTCTCCCCCTCCCTCTCTCTACCTGTCTTTGTCTTTTTCATTTTAACTAATTTCATGATAGCTTAAGAAGGGACAGTTAGCCAGATCACATTTTAACTGAATATATTTTGACTGTTCCAATTCTAAGACACCTTAGCTATTTCCTTTATGGCTTGGCACTTGGATAAAATGAGGTTTTTTTTGTTGTTGTTGTTGCTGGTAAAGCCTTATCATCCCACATCAGCTCTGATCCCAGTGTTAACTTGAATCTCCGTGTTGGCTGTACACTCTCTAGTCTCTGAGTTTCTCTTGCTTCCCAGTTTAGAGCACCATTGAACTAGGTACTTGGAGTAGCAGCTTCTGGGGTAGAGAAGGAGTGATGTGGTGCTCAGGTCAGTGGTGATGTGGCATTCTAGATAGAGGAAAACAACACGTGCCATGGGAGGAAGATGGGAAGAACACAGTGCATGTGGGAAGTGTTGACTTGTTGATGAGACTTTCTTAGTCCTAAGAATCCAGGTTTTATTATTAGACCAGCTCCATTACAATGTTTACAAGTCACTGAAACACTCTTCACTTAACTCTTCTGTAAAATGGGGACACTAAGAGTAGCTAGCTCTTATGATTTTTACACAGATTAAATGATATAGTGCATGCATGCTAAGTACTGAGCACAGAGTAAGGGTCAATAACTGTAAGGTTCTGTTACTGTTATTATTATCATTCGTGTTTGATTTCAACCTAAAACGCACTTGGAGCCATAGGTGTGGTCAGAGGATGACCTATAGTCAGACATAGGTGCGTTCAGACCATGAGAAACCATCAAAAAGAGCAGGAACAGTGACATGATCAAATTTGTGTTGAAATGTCTGTCAGCTGTGATTTGAAGAACAACTTGAGTGCAGTCACTAGGGACAGGGCTGTGGTGTGCTGGAGCAGGTACATATCAGCTTGTAAGAGCCAATTGTTAGGTTCTCAGGAATTTTTCGAGTAGGTTGTTGAATACAGATGTTGTTACATATTAAATTATATAAAATTACAGTTAAATTATATTAAAAACAAAGACAATAAATACTTAAAGCTTATTACTTTCTAATTATTTTACTACACTTTTACTATCATCTATGCTCTTGAGGTTATTTGCATCTACTGTATCTGTATGGTGGAAACACCATAGCATCTCTTCCCAACACTGTCATAAGTGACATCACTTTAGTGGCTTGAATTGAGCCAGAGTGAGAGTATGTCTACCATGGAAAGCAGCAGATTCTACAAATCAGGGTTTCATCCACCCCCTGGAGAGTTGGTTGTTAAACCTTTACTAGCACACCGCTGGGCCAGAGAGACCCATTAGAAAGCTATTGAAGCTGTTCTTTAGAGAGAAGATGAGTGCTTGAATCTTAGCACTTGTAGTGGAGAGGAGACAGATCTGAGAGACACTTCAGTGTTAGAATCAGTAGGATATAATGACTGACTGAATGTGAGGGAAAAGAAGATGAAGACCGAAGCCTGAAAAGGAGGTATCTGGCTTGAGTAACTGTCTCGTGCTGTCTTTGATGAAGAAGGCTGCCATATTGTGAACTGCCCTATAGAAATGTCCACATGTCAAGGAACAGAAGGTGGCTTCTGGCCAACAACCAGTGAGGAACTGAGGCCCTCAGTCCAACAGCTCAGAAGGTATGAAGTCTTGTCAACAGCCGTGTGAGCTTGGAAGCGGATTCTTCCCCAGTCAAGGCTTCAGATAAGACTCCAGCTCTGGCTGACACCTGATTGTGGCCTCCTGAGAGACCCTGAAGTAGAGGACCCAGCTAAGCTGTGCCCAAATTCCTGACCCATCAAAACCATAAGATAATAAATGTGTGGTGTTTTGAGCTGCTAAGTTTGTGGTAATTTGTTCTGCAGCAATAGATAACAAATTCGAAGCCTTTACCTACTTAGCCCTGGGGACACCTTTCTGCCTTGGGGATTGAGTTGGCTGGGGCCTGGCCTTCAAGTCCACTGAGCAGAGTTCCACAGTGGAACCTGCAGTGGAGACTTGTCCTTCTGCGTAACAGGGGAGTAGCACAGAGCTTGTCATGCTGTCCTCTGCTTTTCCTGTGTGCACTGAATGAAGCCTTTAGGCTTCTGGGAAGTGGTCAGCAGAGCCCTCTTGGGCAAATCTGGTAAAAGTGATAGCTGGCATGAATCCTGCTCTAGCAGGCAGAGCACAGTCACCGATCCAGCACTGGTCATGAAGAATTCTTCTCTGGTGAAGGAACCATGATCTTCCCTCTGTGCATGACCTGTGGGGTGGGCCAGAATTTATGTTGGAAAATCTGCTCATTTTTCAGAGGTGCGAAGGGCCCTTAAGAGAAACATGGGTAATTTTAAACATTAATTGTTTGACGTGGGAGTGACCACATATTTCCAAATGTTCTCTTTTGTTTTTTGTTTTTCAGCGGAGAGGATTTAAAAAATTGTCATGAAGGTTTTGTTTATTTAAATTATACAGCATGGAGGAAAACAGAGAGTACGCATTTCGAGATGATGCTGGTCATAAAAGGAGCTGTGCATGGGGTTTGGGAACTAACTGGCAAAAGTGTGGGTCAGCATCTTGCTCCTGATCCCTCCGGCTGAAGAGAACTCCCTGTGTTTTGACTCTGTGCCCTGGACATGATGTTAAGAAGGACCATGGCCAAGACAGAGTCCACTAAAGTGACTTATCTTCCCAGACTCCCATTTTAAAAACAGAAGTCTTATAGCCCATGGGGAATTTAAATAACAAAATAATGTAATTTATTTTTAAAACCAATTACCAGCATTTAAAAGGCTGCCTCTGTAGAATGTCAAGATGACCCCCTCATTTAAAGTGACCGCTTAATAACACACTCATTGAAGATTTTTTGCCTGATACAGACTAATTTTAAATAAGCATTTTTTTGGTAAGATTTATTTATTTATTCAAAAAATATTTACTGCATGGCTACTTGGTGCCAGGCACTGTTCTAGGCACTGCCTTTATTCTAGTGAGGAAGAAAAACAACAAATAGACAATGTATTGTATAATATGATAATATAATCATATATTATCAATAAAATATAAGCAACATATACAATATTATATTAATTTTATTGAGTAAAATATATTTATGCCATGTAGTAAAATTAATCAACATATTGGCAACAATTTTAGTGTATTTGTTAACAACGAATATATTATAATTATAGTAGTTATATAACATAATGTCAAGTAGTGATAGATATTACTAAATTCATAAGCACGCAAAATCTCAAAATTTATTCCTTTTTGGCATCATGCTGAGATGGAAAAAAAGATAATTTACTCTTCAGAAAAAAAAATACTATTAAATAAAGCTCTTTTGCAAAGTGGGAAAAGGATGAATAAGCTTCTAGGAGGACAGTTGGTGGCCCTGGTATGGTGAGTAGGAATGCTCTTGCCTGCCTGTGACAGAAAATCCAGTTCACAGGAGCTCACGTAACAAAGGGGCAGGGAGGCAGGCAGCTGCTGGAGTTCGCTCAGCAGCTTGACAATATCAGGGCCAGCCCTCCATCATACTTGTTGCCTCATTGTCACAAAATGGCTGCTCCAACATCAGGGATTGCACTCACCTTCAAAGCAGCAAGATGGGGGATGGGGCAAGGCCAGTTATATTCGCATCTCTTATCAGGAAACCAAAAGCTTTCCCAGGACTATCCTCACCTCGGAAGACTTCTGCTACATGTTATTGGACAGATCTGCGTCATATGGCTATCCTTACTTGTAGAGGAGCCCGGGAAAGTGCATACTTAATCCCTCCATGTTTTATAGTGGAAAGGATCAAAGGAGCAAGAAATTGGTCTGAATGTTGCATTAGCCATCAGCAGGGGTTGCCACAGGGATCTCTGTGTTAGGGCCATAAAATGCATTGACTTTGTTCTCCAACCTTTCCCCGCATTCCACCCTTATCTGCTACCATGGTTTCCTCTGATTTGGAGAAAGGCAGAAACAGTTCAGTAGCAACAACCTCAGGAAGAACTATATATTTATTTTGGTGAAAGGGTTTTAGGGGGATGAACAAATCATAATAGTGGTGTAAAATAAGAGCTTTTCTTTTAAAATGATAGACATATCAGGGAATGACAATAATGGCCTGGCTCCATGATAGAGGTGGAATAGACTGTGTATTAATGGGATTGGAAGAAACAAAACAAATTGCTCTTCTTTGGCAGGAAGTGTAGTGGGAGGGATAATCTACTCTTAAGGCTAGTCCAAATATGATACAACAGAGATAGTTCAAATAAAACAACAGTTTGTGGGTGATCCAGAAAGACATGATGTGGACTAGAGAACCCAGTATGGGGGGGACCAGGTTGAAAGTGTTCTAACGTTGGGTTGAGGCTGAGACTGTGGATATTGAGGGCTGGTAGAAGTAAAGCAGGAGAGGGGCAGGCCCTGCCACTCTTTTAGAGGTCATGGGCAGAACACCTGCTTGGGTACCAGGCCCGGAAGCAGATGTGGAAGAACAAAAACCAGAGTATGGGGTTCACTCCCCCTTTGCCTTTAGAAACAAAGTAAGTGGGACAAATCCCATTATTGTTCCGGGTAGAGTTGGATTTATACTGGTTCACTGCATGCTCGTTGAACTACTTTGAAATAAACCTGGGTCATTGGCAAGGTCTGGATGTGGGGGTGATTCACTGGTGTTTGCATATAGGATGATCTTTGTTATATAGTGATAATCTTTACCGATTAGCTGAGAAAGCATTTGTCATGTTTGAGGAACCCCATCAAAACTCCAGAGAGAGCTTTACAGGCCGACATGTAAGAACGGCGAACGTCAATTCCTGACCCGTGTGCGAGGATGTGTTGGCTGGAAAGCAGGCTCCTCCTTTGGAGGGATTGCAGGTATTTGGGCTCAGTTTATAAGAGTTACATAAGATCACCATTAGGAAATTTAAACTTCTAGATTCAGAAGTAGAATTTTAGGGCAATTTATAGCGTTATTTGAAAGAATAAGTGTTTTGAATTGTTAGAACAACCTGGGCTAGACTGTTGAATATGACAGAAAGCCATGTGGCTTGCCTTATATTTTAAGGAACAGGCCAGCAACCATAAGAAAAAGTAATTTCAATCTTTGCTTTTATCTCTTGAAGGATTAAAGAGAGATTAAATTTATAATTTATGGTACTACTTTTTAAGATCTCCTTGAAAATTTCTAAATCTCTTAATTTGTGAATCTCTCTGTCTTCATCACAACTTTTTCCAACACTCAGGACACTGTTTTTCTGTCTTCCTCATTTCTTGAGTTCTTCAGCATGTATTAGGTAGATAAACTAAGGTTTTTGTTTTATTTTGTTTTCCTACCACATGGACTATTTTCCTAGATTTTCTATATGGGAAAGACCAGGAACTGACCTGGTAAGTAAGTTTACATCCCCCCCACGAACCCTGGAAATTTATGATATTTGAACCCATTTCAGTATATAAGCCACGAGAAAGGTAATACATTCAGAAACATTGCCTCGAGGCGGTGCCTTTTGGTGACTGTATGTCAGAAAATCATACAAGGGCCTTAAAAGTAGATGTTCTGGCTTTGTCTGTATTGGTTGGCAGAAGCAATAACATCTTATGCTGGTGGGATAGGGGTGGGGAGCAGGAGGAAAGGAGCAGAATTTGGTAACCTATCAAGGTCAAGGCAAAAGAAACAGCACTTTGCTTTATTTTATTTGCTTAATTTGAAGAGGGCAAGCTTAATATAAAGAATTTTTTATTTTAATAGGGGATTGGAGCAATGAAAGATTAGCTAATAAGATGTAAAGAGAACTTAAAGAATACACGAATAGCAGATATAAGGGGCAGCTATCACCCCTCTTCTAGGGCTGAGATAGAGACCCGAGGAAGAACCCCACCCCCCACCTCACCCCTGCACCCCGGGGCTGAGTTTGAGAGCTCGTCGGCCAGTGCTCAGCGAATGGCAGAGCAGTTGCTGAGATGCTGTACCATTCGAGCAAGTTGGAAATCCTTCTTTTGGAATGCAGGGAAAAGGACCCACCCGGAGGTGCAGTGCCTCAGAACTCGCTGTGAAACCACCTGAGGGAGGCTGGAGGAACCTGCAGGAGCCGAGCACTGGACAAGCCGTGTGCTCTGCCCCTCACTTTGTTTTTCCACCAAGACAGTACTCTAGGTATGAACTCAATGGTTTGTAAATCTCAATTTCTCCCTTGTTAAATAATCAAGGAGCTACTTTGTGCCAGGGAGCTTTTGAGTCTGTGGAGAAACAGCAAAAAACCATTGCAAGCTGTTTTCCTATGTTCACATTCATAGGCGTTTCCCTTCGGCTTGAGGTTTTGTACTCTGTTAAAATGCAAATACCCTATAGAAGAAATGGCATTTTAAAGCTGTTATCAATCATTTATACCTTAGTGTCCATGAAGGTACTGTCTCCCTTCCGGATAGTAGGGTTTGATGTGATGGTGGGGGGTAGCAGGGAGATGAGATGATCCTGGGCAGCTATAGACTATGGAAAGTGATACTCCCAACCTGAACAGTCGGTGGAGGACAGGACCCTGGGGTACCAGCCATGCCCAACCTACTTCACAGTTTTAGGGAGTCCTGTCCTGCGTGAGTTCCATCCAAACATCAAATGCAAAATCCACTCTCTTTGTAGAACATTTCCCTTCTGTTTCTTCTCTTTTCTTACTTGCTTCAGGGAGGTTTATGGTTTGAAAAATTAAAGTGCGGATCTATTTTCATTACCAAAGGATTTGCAAAACTGAGCTGGGCCTGTCTGAGCTCACATTTGCATTTGCCATCCCTTAAGCTGATTTTCAGTGCCGAGCAGCTATTTTAAATGTTTTCGAGAGCCTCCTTTTTAACTCTTTTCCTTACTTGTGCTATCTATTTCTGCAGTCAAAAGAAATTCTATCGCTGATTCTTGGTGGAAAATCCTCATACCGGATACCAACTGCAATCATGGATAAGTATTGCTCAGGGAATGACTGGGCAGTTGGAGTAAGTATGCAGGGGGCAGCTTTCCTGGAAAAGCTTGGCTAGGGGTGGATGGCAGCAGATCTGGAGCCTCAGGGGATTTAGATGACTTCAAAGTTTCTTTATGGCTGGAGCAGTCATTGGCCCAGAGTTTTATTCAAGAAATATTTGTTGAATACATGAATGGGCTAAAGGAAAAAAAAAACTAACTACTGGGCAAATGAGAAAATTATCCATTGTTCAATAAGGCTAGATGAATGGCTTATTGACTGCCCATTTCCTATGGGATAGACTATGAAGTCCTTCCTGTGGCATGACTCTTCATAACATAGAAATTGCTTGCCTGTCCGGCCAGACCTCCTGCCACACACATTCTCCATATTTTGCGCTTTGATCTAGAATGCTGCTCAGGCTTATTTTGTGAGGCCTTCCCTGACTCTTCCAGGGCAGGGCTCTTCTGGGCTCCTGCTACACCTTGTACGTTCCTCTTTAAAATAGTGGTTATCCTGGGGGCCGGCCCGGTGGCATAGTGGTTAGGTTCATGCACTCCGCTTCGGCGGCCCGGGGTTTGCGGGTTCAGACCCTGGGTACAGACCCACACACTGCTCATCAAGCCATGCTGTGGCAGCGTCCCACATACAAAAAAAGAGGAAGATGGGCACAGATGTTAGCTCAGAGACAATCTTCCTAAAGCAAAAAAGAGGAAGATTGGTAACAGATGTTAGCTCAGGGCCCATCTTCCTCACCAAAAAATAAATAAATAAATAGTGGTTATCTTGTTTTTATATACCAAAATTTAATTTGTTTGCTTGTCTGTCTCCCCATTAGATTAATCATGTCTTCATCTTTGAGCCCTTCATTACTTGTTGAATGAATACAGGAACTAGCAGCTATAAACTACAAGCAGATTAGCAGAGCTGTATCTAAGTAGCCAGAAGTACTTCCGTTTTGAGTTGGCTCCTGGGGTAGTTAGTGGTGAGCCCTGGTACTTGATGATGAAGAGCCCGTCAGGGAGAATTATGTACCAGAAGGCCACCCCAATGCTGATCCCAGGACCAATTGTTAGCCCCAGTCTATGCGTTTGTGAGTAAATGATAGTTATGGTTGATGTTGTGTATTTTATTTGTGTACCATTTTACTTGTGTAAGTTCATGTCTTTTTCCAAGCTTTTTTTTCCTTTTGGATAGTAGCAGGAAGCTTTATTTATATGAACTTGTACTTGAGAACCCAGCCCTAAGAGAGGAAAATTGGAGGGTCTCTGGTCGCAGCAGGAGCAGAGGGTGTGGAGCCTCCAAAACTGGTCCCCTTCATTTTTTTTTTTTTTTGGTGAGGAAGATTGGCCCTGAGCTAACATCCATCGCCAGTCTTCCTCTACTTTATGTGTGGGTTGCTGCCACAGCATGGCTTGACAAGCGGTGTGTAGGTCCGTGCCCGGGCTCCAAACCTGCTAACCCCAGGCTGCCACAGCAGGACGCACAAACTTAACCTCTACACCACGGGGTTGGCCCCTCCCCTTCACTTTTGTAGGTGGTAGACACTCAGACCCCAAGGAGCACAATTTGAAAACCACTGATTTGGATTAAAGAATAAAGTGAATGCATAGGAATAAATCTTTTCCTGACATATTAAATAGAAACCCTTTGGCAACCAGGTTATATATTTACCAAGCCTTTCATATGACTCAAAACTCTGTAACTCCAGATCAGTTTTTACAGCTTAAAAATTGGTATTGAAATAGTTACTTAGGTTTAATTTTAGAAAACTCAGGTCAATCAATATGTATGACTTTTAAGTGTAATCCTTCCTTTGGGGATCACGGAAGCTCCTTGTGGCTCTGATGCTCTTTGATTTCCTGATTGTGAAGGGCAAAGTGGGGAAGAAATAAACAAGGTGACCAGGCTTCAAGGGCTAGCTTTCTTGGCATGAATGAGTAATTGGAAAGTCAGCATAATCAAAGTAATTTCATCCATCATGTACAGAAAGGGAAATAGAATTCGGGTTATTAAGGTTGCATGAAACTGCTTTTTGAATGTATGTACATATTTCTTCCTAGAGGCTAGATAGTGTTAACCATTTTTATTTCTAAAAGGAGTTATGGAAAAAGACAACTGAGAAAGAAAACATGAGCAGCAGTCTCAGAGCAAAACAAGAATAATTCATTGAAGAAAAGGAAGAGTTTTAGGTTTCCTTTTTAAAAGAACAGGCTGGAAGACAGGAACATATGTTTTCAGCCCTTGAGGGGCCCCCAGGCCGTAAGCCAGCAGTGTCATCCGTGGCTCCTGCCCAGGGCAGGGGCGGCCCTAAGAGACAAACAAGAACCTTAGTTCTTAGCTCTTCAGACCCTTGGTCGGAAGGAAGGAATCACATAAGTTACTTTGGGGCTTCACAATCATTTAGGTGTGTGACCTTTCGGAGTTTGAGGAAAACAAACAAAGTGAGGAATTGAGGAAAAGAGGACCTGTAGCCCAGGGAAGAGAGATGAAGAAAGAGCCAAGGAGGGCCAGCTCCATGAAGCAGAGAAGTAGATTGCTAACTAGGAAGACAAGGAGGGGAGTTTCCGAAAGGGAACCGGCAGAGAAAGTCTCCATATCCGGACTCAGTGTCGCAAAGGTGAATTCTCCCTGTGGGATAGGTTAAAAAAAAATTGCTTACTCATGGGGAATTAGAGTTAAGGTATATCCAAAGCTTTGTTTACCTCATTCTTTTTAAAAATCATATAAGAGAGGCTAGCCCCGTAGCATAGTGGTTAAGTTGATGTGCTCCACTTCAGCAGCCCGGAGTTCTCAGGTTTTGATCCCTTGCGTGGACTTACACACTGCTCATCAAGCCTTGCTGTGGTGGCATCCCACGTACAACAAACAGAGGAAGATTGGCAACAGATGTTAGCTCAGGGCCAGTCTTCCTCACCAAAAAAAAAAAAAAAACAAAAAACTTACAAAAAAGATTTTTTTCCCATTGGCACAAAAGCTCCAATATTGTAGGAAATTTGTCTCTTTTGTATACAGCTGTGTCTCTAGCACCTGAAGCATTAGTAGGCGCTCAATAAAAATTCTCAAATAAACGAAAGGATGAATAAAATGAACTTTATCCCTTTTTTTCCCTCTCCTTTAATTGTTCTTTCTTTTTTTAATAAAAGAGATTGGAGTCAGTAGAAAAACTACATTCTAGGGAGCTAACATGCGTTCCGGGGCTATTAGAGGTGGGTGGATGGGAAGAGATTGGTTGTATTTTCCCAAGATTAAATGAGCCCAGATTGCTGAGCCTTCGGTGTTCTGCTTCATCCATCATTATTAGTAGTTACCACTCTTTGTTACCACCTTGTCTAATTACAGCAGCCTCCCTACTTTTCTCCTACTTATTATTTCAAATTTGCTGCTTCCCTAAATCTAGGAAGAACTGAGGATAGTCTAGAGAATATGAACACCAAATTCGTTAAATCGTCAACCTCATCGTGTACACATTTCTAAGTCATGGCCATGGGCAAAGATGATCTTTTTTTAATTAATAAAGAAAAATAAAAAGAAGGGAAAAGAAAGCCATCAAGGTCGTTTTACACACATGTAATTCCATGCACAAATGCCAAGTCTTCCCCTTGCTTATCCACTTGAGGCTGGTTCTGGTAAAATGTTCAAAGCCCAACTGCGTGAATTCCATGAAGTCTCTCCCAATTATTCTCATTTTAATTTCCCTTCTCTGAACAGCTATGACATTAACTTATTACTTAATCATGAATTACGGCATACAATTCCCTAATTGATGTTTGTGGCATTTTTTCCCCAGCTATATTTTAATTTCCTTGAGGACAGAATTCTTGCTCGTATAGTGTTAAAATATCCATCTCCCGCAGCTCCTAAAACAATGCTTTGTGTATAGAGAGTACATGTTAGTTTGCCAATTTGTTCCTCACACCAAATGCCCAGGGAGATCCTACACGGAATTTATACCAAGCAAGGAAAGGACAGACTAGATTCTCTGGCTTGCCAAAAACTAGTATGGACCCCAAGTCACCACAGCTTCCTAAGTCTGTAGATCTTTTAGTTTGTTCCTGATGAGAAAAGAGAGTAAGGAGACTTTTCTTCCTCTTGAGAGAGGCAAAAAGCCTGTGCGGAGTTATCTGACCTTCCAGCTTGGAAGTTAACATTTACTCGTAAGTCAAATAACTTTCCCTCACTTAACTTATTCTTGGAGTTTTCCAAGCAGCTATCACTTAGCATGAAAAAACAACTCTGAGATCCAAGAAGTCAGATTATTGTTATTTAACCATTGTTATTAATAGCTATATATTTTTCACCTGTCCCCTGGGGGCTGAAATAAACCCTAGACATCTTAATTACATATAATGTTGCTCTCCCTAACACGTTACGTTCCACAAGGTCCCTAAACCCCATTTAATGAGACTATTTCTGGCTTCTACGTCTTTCTTCTTTCATCCTCACGTTATATCTTGGTTTGCAAAAGTAAACTGAAACAGCATCTGAGAGAGAGAGACAGACAGACAGCCTTGGCATTGTTTTTAAAGACTGACAAGCCTTTTTGGTATTTTATTTTTACAACAAAAGTGTCAGATTCTCTGTAACTTTATTATTAATACCCTGAAGGTTCATTTTGATGGCATCAAGATGATGTAGCCAAAATATAATTGTGTTTGAAAATTTTTTAGCTTAGTTCCTCACTTTTTTAACTTATAGGCCTAAAAATTATGAAAAAAACTGTGAATTTAATTTGTCTTGCTAATGTTTTTCCTTTTTAGTTACGAGATCAAATTTTAATACGGAAAATTTGGGGTTTTCTTAACCTTGCATTTAGACTATAGTATTTATGGGGAAATTGTCTTTTACTTATTCGATATAAGATACATTGAAAACAATGGAATTTTAGAGCTGTAAGTTGTTCTGGTTGCATGCCAACATCGCCTGGAGAGGTTTCTAAAAATATGGATACCATCCCAAATATTTGATCTTAGTAAATCTGTGGTGGGGCCCAGAAATCTGGGATTCCAAAACAACTATTCTACCTATAGTTTGGAAACACTGGCTTAGAATTTATTTTGTGGAATTCCAAAAAATGGTTATAAGATATTGATCAGAAAGAGCCCGGGTTTTGTGCAACTCTAAGTGCACAAAAGCTCTCGTCTGGCTATTGTTAGAAATCACCAGGGCTGGCCCGGTGGCGTAGTGGTTAAGTTCATGTGCTCTGCTTCGGCGGCCTGGGGTTCACAGGTTCAGATCCTGGGCATGGACATACACACGGCTCATCAAGCCATGCTGTGGCGGTGTCCCATATACAAAGTAGAGGAAGATCAATACACACGTTAGCTCAGAGACAATCTTCCTCAAGCAAAAAAGCAGAAGACTGGCAACAGATGTTAGCTCAGGGCCAAAAAAAAATCATCACATCTCCTGAAGTTGTTTTTTTTAAATATACAACCGAGGGTAGGTAGCCATTATACTGGAAGAATTACAGTTAAAATTTTATTCTTGTTGTTTTTCACAAAAGTAGTCAATCCGCTCTAGATAAAACAGACCTGATTTTGCCAGTGAGAGAAGTGTGAATTGTTTAGATTTTCCCAAGAATTTTGATACGTTAATAAATGTTCTCTGTAAGCGTTCTCCAAAGGACGCCTTACAGGGAATGAATCTCTCGGAATAGCTGAGCTTCTCAGATAACCGAGGGTTACTTAAGACTGATACCACCTTGGGGCTGGCCCGGTGGCGCAAGCAGTTAAGTGCGCGCGCTCCACTGCTACAGCCTGGGGTTCGCTGGTTCGGATCCTGGGCGCACACCGACGCACTGCTTGTTAAGCCGTGCTGTGGCGGCGTCCCATATAAAGTAGAGGAAGATGGGCACGGATGTTAGCCCAGGGCCAGTCTTCCTCAGCAAAAAAGAGGAGGATTGGCATTGGATGTTAGCTCAGGGCTGGTATTCCTCACCAAAAAAGAGAAAAACAAAGACTGACACCATCTTATTCTTGCTTCTTTATGTCTTTGCACCTGACACACTACCTGGCACATAGCTCCTCCTCAAGAAATGCTTTGTAAAGAAGGAAAGGATCAAACCATAGATCTCCTCTTATTGTTATTGTATATTATGAAGGTCTCTGCCTTTTTGCACTATACCAAATGTAATTTAACCTTTTTTTTTAATGATGGTGTAGGCCACCAGGCTGAGCTCCAGTGCCCTCAGCAGTCTGTTGTAGTGGGTAGAATGTTTTCACTCTGCACTAAATGATCCTAAGCTGCTGTGATTTTTACTTCTTTTGTCTGCCTTCTGTAGTTATTTCTCCCCCGTTTCCCTCCTTGCTGTTAAGCCATCAGCTGTCACTCATTACTGTTATTGACGTGCCTCTTCTAGTCCTCTTCTTCTCTTAATTTGCTGCATTTATTGGGCTGTTTATTTGGAAACCATGTCACCAAGCCTGTTAGAATTTCTGAAGAGGAAGACGAGGCCCCGAGTAAGGACACCAGGAAATCCTTTTCAGTAAAATTCAGGGGTGAGGATGGGCTCTGTGGTGTAGACTTTGGCTGCTCAGAAGTCCCTTTTGTTTGTTTCCTGGTTCTCAGCTGTTTTCCAATAAAGCAAGTGCCAAATAAACAAAGTGACAATGTGTCTTGAAAGAGAAGTGAGGTTCCCCTCTTCTGCGTTCCAGTTTCTTGTACTTCTTGGCAATTAGGGATGGCCGGCAAGCATTTTTGTCTCCATGCTTCTCCGTTCAGAAAGGACCTCGCTTGAATGGGGAACCTGACAAAGTAGTTCAGGGCAAGTTTCAGGTCCTAACTGAGGTCCAGTCTCCCAAGGCCCAAGAAGGTGAAAAGGGTTCACTCCCATACATTCAAGCCTTTATGAAGCAGAGTGGAAGGAAGAGGAGAATTTCTAACTCTGTGAGGAAAGCAAGGCAGGGATTTTACCCTCATTTATTACTCTCATTTTACAGGTGGGGACAGTAAAGCTTTTGCTACAAAGTGGCCACTGGGACTCAACTTTAAACTTTTGCTGACATTAAATTCCACTTATCTTATAATTCCCTTATCTCACGGGCATTCTCAGCCCTCCTCCTGGGTGGTGGCATTCAAGACTGGTGACTATGTCTGCTGGAAACTTCTCCTTTCCTGGGTTTTGCGGGAAAAAACTGCCTCTCCTCATTCTCTTCCTACCTCTCATGCCTCTCCTTCTCAGTCTCAAGGCAAAGTCCTCATCCTCTTCCTGTCACCTGAAAATGGATGCATCCTAGAGCTTCATCCTTAGTCTTCTCCTTTCCTTTCTTCTTACGTTTTCCCTGGTGATCACAGGGTTAGGATCACACCCTAACCATCGTCCTGCCTGATTTGATTTGCTTCTTAAAAACAGTGACAGCAACAACACAGAACAAAACCCTCTGAGCAGTTACACAAGCACGTGGAGTCCTTATGAGACCTGCAGGCAAGTTCCTCAGGCCCCTTTCCCATCTGCCCGCTTCCACCCTCCATGTTCATCTGCTACCATGGTTACCTTGCCCACTTTGGCTCCAGACTTTGGCTCCCACTTTCTTCTGGCCCCTCAGATTTGGACACTGGAGTTTGGCCCATTTGCCCGGGCTTGAACCTTGCCTATCCTTGGCATTAGGCCCTTATATCCAACTGCATTCTAGACATGGCCACCTGAATGCCCTCCAGATATAGCAAGCTCAACATGTCCAAAATAAAACTGTTTACCCACCATCCCTAGCCAGTAACCTCAGAGTCATCCTTTCCCCTACATCAACTCAAACTCTACTTCCTGTCAATTCTCTTTCCTGAATATACTACGTATTTGTCTCCTGCTATCTAGATCTGCATTTTTTTATATTTCCGCATAACAAATTACTACAAATTTAGAAGCCTAAGGCAACACACATTTGTTAAATCACAGTTTTATATGGGTCAGGATTTCGGGCTTAGCTTGCTAGCTTCTAGCTCCTACAGGCCCCTGCAGGTCCTTGCCATGTGACTGTCTCATAGACTCTCTCATAACAGAGTAGCTTGTTTCTTCAAGGCCAGCAGGAGAATCTCTCTGCTGGTTCCAGTCTCTGACCTCTAAATATTCCTTTAAGGGCTCACCTGATTAGGATGTGTCCATCCAAGATAATCTCCCTTTCAATTAACTCGCAGTCAACTGATTAGGGACTTCAATCACATCTACAAAATTGCTTCACCTTTGCTATATCACAGAAATGAAATCCATCGTATTTGCAGGCCATGCCCACATTCAAGGGGAGGAGATTACACAGAGAGTGTGCACCTGTGGGCGGGAAACTTGGGGCCATCTCAGTATTCTGCCTGCCACAATATTTCATTACCTCCTGCCTGAATATTGTTGTCCCTTCCAAAAAGATCTTCCTACCTCTTCCTATTCTAGTTGATCTACCTTCAAATCCATCCTCTATACTATAAGAACAGTGGTCTTTCCAGTGGATAAATATGATCAAGTAATTATCCAGCTCAATTCTTCAAAGGTTTGCCAAAACAAACAAACAAAACAGGGTAAAACAAATTCTTTTATGTGGCGTATAAGACTTTATGACCTTACTACTTTCCAGTCTCATCTCTTGCTTCTCCCCTTCCAACACCAAATATTGTGCTTCAGCAAGCAACCACGTATTTCTCTGAATGCACAATGCTTTTTTCAATCCTTTAAGCCTTTGAATTGACTATTCTTCTAATTTCTTGCCATTCTATCCTCCAACATTAACAGTGATGATCTGACTAATAAAACGCAACTCATCTGCCAAGTCTTATCTCCTCAGTGACATTATATAGACTCAGTCGCCTTGTTGGGGCTCCAGGGCACTTCCTACACATCTCCACTGGGGCTGCCCTCACTGGAGCCAAAGAAGGAGCCACACGTATCAAGGAGTGTCTGTGATGTGGTGGGAAAGACCACACAGAAATGTGTTGGCATTGAGGCTAAGAAACTTCCTGGGAAAAAAAGTCAAGCTCTGTCGTCTCTCAAGATTCAGGCAGTTCTGGTGACATCTTCACAGCCAGTGGGGTGGCTTGGCTCAAGGCCTTTCCAAAGAGGTCAAGGAGCCTCTTGGAGTCTTGGATTTGTCTCATGGCCGAACTCACACTGGCCCCATTCTGATGGGTCTGAATCCTATGGGTGTGTAAGGAAAGACTGCCATGATACTTCAATAAATTCTGTAAAATTGCTTTAGGACCTACACATGGTAAAACACAAACAGAAGAGAGATGTATCCTGTTCTGTCACAGACTGTAGGCTGGCCTTGAGCAAGAAGATTTTGGATGAGGCAAAAAGAGTGAGTGTAATAGAGGTATAGAGGAGCAGCGTGCCCAGCCATGGCCACAGAAGCAGTCCTGGAAGAGCTGCAAGGGAGACTCTGGTCCCACAAGAGGAGTGGTGGCAGCAGCTGCGTCTGATGGGGGAGGAAATGCCTGAGACCTCCACTAAATAACTAGGGAGGCCACAGTGCGCCTCTGTGAGGAAGCGCACACACAGTCAAATGGGGGAATTTTGTTACCTACCAATCCTCATTTTGAACTGTAATTGTTGTCATATTTGTTTCTTCATTGGACAGTACACTTTTTGAGGAGAGACACTGAATTCCCACTGCTTGACAAACCTGAAATTTAACAAATACTAGAATGAATGAATGAATGACTCAGTTCACCATATGGACCTGAGCTGTTTTAGGAGCAGCATACGTGTAAAACTTTGAAAACAGGTTGGGCATGCATATTTAGTTTTAGGTAAAAGCCTTTGGGAGGTCTATCTAGTTGTCTACTGCAAAATTTAAAAGTTGCCATACAAAAGTATGTATTCATGGGTTCCTGGTATAAAATAGTAATTTATATTTGTTTCAGAGATACTTAACATCACTTGTGTGGCAGCTTATCCAACGGGGCTTTCCTTTTCTCCTCTTCCCTGCAGAGTTCATATTAGGCCAGTGGAGCTGAGAAGAGTGGACAATGTGGTGGGTATTTCAAAGTGGTTCTAGTTGATTTGAAAACTACGGGCACAGAAAATCTCCAGGGCCCCTTTCTGCTTCATGTGTCCCTGGCAGCTGTATCAAATTGATCCTCTTTGACCATGAAACATAGAGTACTTGAAATCACCACATCTTCCATTCCTACCCGGGGGGGAGAAAAAAAGAAAAAGATTTCTTTCATTGGACTCAAAGTTTGGCAAGGTTACAGATGTGAGCAGGAGCTCAGGACCAGATGTACAGAGACATTGGTCAGCAAAATCGTATGTGATTAAATGGTTGGTTCCAATGTAATTCCATTAGCCTCATTTTTTTGTAGAAACAATTAGAAAATTCAAATGCTGTATTCGTAAATTGCATTTGGGACTTAATGGTGGTATTTTCTTCCTCTGTGAGTTGCCTCTAATTCCCATTTATTTTTCCTTTATGTTTGAGCCTAATTCCATGTGGACCAGAATAAAAGCATTTTGTGCAATCTTTTAACTGTTAAGTTTGCCATCCATAGAGGTCTTGGGGTCCCGACAGAATGCCATTCCTTTAACTGCTAATGTTAAAAGAGGAGCTCTCAGGAAATGTGGCAAAATGGCTAACACTTGACTATAGCTGTTCATTTAAAAAAAAATATATATATATATATTTCAATGATATTCATGTTGCTATTGAGCTAGGTTATTTATTTTTTGATCTCTAATAGAATCTTCCAATGGCTGTCTTGAAGCAAATAATCATATTTCTTTTGTGTCTTTGTATTAAAACTGCATTATTTTCGAAATCATGTGAATTAGATACAAAGGCACAGGAAAATTCATTTACAAAACACATGCAATTGGGTATTTGAAAGTGGAATCATTTGCCCCTTCTCCTCTTGTATTGTCAGTAAATAATTTTTTTTTGTCAATCAGATTGTCAGAACTCTCCATGGTTAAGAGAGGTTATTTTAATTTAAATTATTTTTTATTTTAGTTTTTTACCATATTTCTTTGTCAGAAGAATTGAGTTGGTTGTGGGTCTTTGTTACATACTTGTTGAATTCATTTCAAGAGTAGGTATTGATAGTTGCTCTCACCTGGAATTGGTTCATGTGAACTGGGGTTGGCTGAATCCTTTTTGTCCAACCAGGGAAACTTTCCAGAATTTAGGGTCAGCCAGGGTAAACATCATGTGAAATGACAAAGAAGTAGCAGGTAAAGCCTATATGATTAAGACTAACTCTTACTTGCCAATGATATGTCTATAAAGGAATACTCCAGTTAGTAACTATTTGAGAGTTCACGTCAGGCACTGAGGATGTACATACTCTCTTCCTTTAAGAATCCAAAATATGCTGAAATTTGCATTCATTTTCACAAGGCTCTATGCCATATGTGAATGTCACTCCCTTCCCATACATGCATACATCAATGAAAAGAATATGGGCCTTGGAATTAAACAAATAGAGATTCAAATCCTGACTCAGCTATTTATTATGAATTACCTTTGTTAAGTCATTTAATCAACATGAGACTTTTCCTTCATTTGAATTACATCGTGAGGACAATAAATACTTTCCTATTGTAAAGGTTAGAGATAATGTGTATAAAGTATCTTGTATAAGGTCTGGCCTATATGGAAACTTAATGACTGATTATAATATACAAATATGTTTAAAGTGGGGTCTCACCATTTCATATAGGTTGAGAACACAGTTTTACATAGCTTACGATAGCTGATACTGTCAGAGCTGTTAGTTTCAAACATACACCTTAACAAAAAATTTCAGCATCAGTGTTCTTACAAAAGCAACCACATCCCAGCAAGCTGAGCAAGTCCTCCTCAGATGATCCTCCATGCCTTGAAAGACGAGTAGCTGTGGCTCCTTGAGGTGCCAAACATTAATTTATATGTTTTCTCTGAGAATTTGTGCTCTGTATAACCAGAAATCTCCGCACATCAGCCTTGCTGGGGAGAAAGCGGTGTGGCTCTGCTCTTCTGGGAGGGTGAGCTGGCTGAATCTCACCAAAGGCACGTCTTCCTTGGGCAGGAGCAGAGGAAGCTTCCCCAATCCTTTTTGTCAACACAGTGGGGGTTATCTGAATTTCATTTGGGTATTAACTGCTGTGTGAGTTGGGTTTCTCTCTGTTAGAGGAGCTGTAGTTATTGGATTAAAACCACGGTTGTTGGGAAGCACTTAGGACTCCATGGGTTGGGCCAGCCCTGTGGCTTAGGGGTTAAGTGCGTGTGCTCTGCTGCTGGCGGCCTGGGTTCGGATCCCGGCCGATGCACCGCTTCTCTGGCCATGCTGAGGCTGTGTCCCACATACAGCAACTAGAAGGATGTGCAGCTATGACGTACAAATAGCTACTGGGGCTTTGGGGGAAAATAAATAAATAAGTAAAAAAAAAATGCCTCCATGGGGGATTTCTCTATCAAATAGTAGGGTCAGAGTTTTGATTTTTGTCTCTTTTCTAGTAACCCCACACAGCAGGGATTCCTGTTTTTGGGGTAACTATATCACTTAGCTGGAAACCAAGGAGAAGCAGAATTTCTTTCTTATTACCAAGGTGCCAGACCAGTCAGCTTGGAAATTACTCAAAGCTTGATTTGGCTCTTGGCTGTAGGACTGGAACTATTTGGGGACATAGAACTCAGTTGAGGAACAAACTCCAGGTAAAGCCACACATTCTTATGTTCCGTAAAAAGGCCATCTTATGAATATTAACTGACTCCCAGATTCTCCTGTGGCTTAGATTCGCTGTAGACTTTATCTTTTTGCACAGCCCCTGGTGGCCTTGGCTTTTACTAGCAGGGTGTTCTCCTTTAGGTGAAAGTTGGAGGCCACTGCCTGAACCACTGGGACTTGCAGGTTGGCATTCGCTGCCCACTGGGCTGAGAAACCAAAAGCTTGGGTTCTACCCCCAAACCTCGTCTGCCAGTGCTCAGCCAACAAATCTATCCAGTAAAGAGAAATGCATTCGGATGTCTTGAAAGTTTAGCATCTGCTTCTCGTTGGCTCCTGCTGCTTTAGAAAAACATTCGGAAGTTTCCATCGGATTTGGACGAGACAGAGATGGCATATTTTCCGCATCTCCGGAAGCCTACACCCCACTTGGGGAGCTTCATTTATATGCGCATCAGATGCCGTCTGACTGCCTCGGACTGTACCTTTGAGCAGATCCGATGGGATCCCCACATGCATGTAAATGAAGCTCCCTTAGCCCAAGCCTAGCTCCAAAGAGGCAAAGAGCAGGCTTTTCTTGAAACTTGTTGCTGCGACAGTCTCAAACCAGACACCACAATAAGGAATTTTTTTTCCTTGCTTGTGCGTGTGTGCCAGGAGGACACCGTGTAACTTGGTTTTTCCAGACCGAGGTAATTTATTTAAACATGGATTATTTGAAAAATGGGAAGGGATACAGGGCTTGATTTTAATCCCTGCTAACATAGAGAAAAGAATGCACGTGTCACAACTCAGTGAGTGTAAAAATTAAAAAAGGCTGAGACTATTGTTTGAAAACAGGCAAAATAATTAAAATTATTATGGAATAATCACATATCACACAACAACCTCCCACTCTTATGAGCAACAATCCAAAACAGCTCCTCCAAAGCGGGCCCAAGGGCAGAGGTTCTGTATATCATTCAAAGACCATCTGTCGTGCAATTCCTGTAGCGCCTTTGCACTATTCTGAGGGCAGGCTGAAATTTAGTCCTGGCAGTTCTCTTTCCATTTGCTAACAAACAGCAGTGATGGCAGATAAATATGGCAAACAATAGGCGTTTATAATGAACTGGAAAGGGATGGTGAGTTTTGGAACCAGCACCAAAATCAGAAGTTTTGGGTCCCATGCTGGGCTCCTGAGACCCCCAGGGCCATTCTTGCCATGTGGCAGCTCAGACAGACATCTGCAGGCCGGGAGAGGCTTTCGAGAGCTCGGCCAACCTGCTAAGGGCCTGATTTAAATAAAGTTCTTTTTTTCTTAAAAAAATTAATAATCACAAAGACTCAAAGCTAGTTTTTCTCTCGTTCCAGGAAAGTCAAACATTGCAAATATTTCCGAAAGCTGACTTTTTAGTTTGCAATCTTTACTTTTATTTGGAGGCTGTCTCTTCTCCCTCCAAAACTCCCCTCCCACTTGTGTTCTTGTATAGTCTCATTTCGTGGTTTTACAGAGCCTCTTAGGGCATAAGCTTGATAATTATGCTCGATATTTCATTGTTTTAGAAATATGAATTTGAGATTTGATTGTTTGATGTTGAATCAGGGAGGCCAAGATATTACATCAATCTTTAGTAATTATAGTTTTAATTCACAAATCAGTAATACCTGAGGAACTCTAGATTAACGCTGTTGTTTTGAACATTCAGAGTAATCTAGAAGTCTGACTCACGTCCTCATTTAAAATCATTTGTTAGTCGTTTTTCTGTGGACTCTTTCTATATACACACAGGCTCACGGGCTCCTATACCCAGCTATTCATACCCTATTTCTACCATCTTTCCTCCCTTCCCCCCAATCTCTTTCTCTCTCTCTCTCTCACACACACACACACACACACACACACAGAATTCATTAGTCAGAAGTTTCTGGAAGTCTTCACGGCAGGCTCAAGAATGCATCACATAATGAGTAGAACAGTGTTATGTGCAATAGGCACAGAACTGAATCTTGACTAATTTTAATTTCTAGTTGGAGTAATAAAAGGTTTGTTCCAACACATCTTGTAAAATTAGCACTTCACACCATGGAGGACACTTGTCTGCACCGATAAGGAATGCATGCGGACCTTAAATAGCAAGGCCATCCTAGATATGTTATGTGGTGTCTGGGGAGGGGTGGCATTTGTGTAGTCTGCAGTTCAGGCCATTGACAGGAACTGCAGTGAGGTGGGTGTGGAGAAGTTCGGAAGCAAATTGCAGTCCTCCATTACTGAAATTATTGAAAGGCAAGGAGCTGATATGGGGTGCTCTTTCTACACGCCTCTGACTCTGGTTCTCACTGACAATTCTGCCAGAGTGGCGTGCTCAGCTCCTGTGCTAGACTCCTAATGACACTCATGTTGTAATTCAAGCAGGTTTTTATTTCCACCAGTACTTTGCAGGGAGCATAGTTTTAAACTCAAAGTAACTGAAGTGATTAAAAAAAAATCCACTTGGAATCCTAGCATTTTAGAGCTGGAAGGGACTTGAGAGGATTGTTTACTTTATAGATGAGGCAAACTGAAGCTTAGAAAAGTTACATGATTTTCCCAGTCATTCAGTAGAGGAACAAGGACTATATTTAGGGCTTTCCAGTCCTAGGTCGGTCTTTTTTGTCACATCACACTGTCCCTTCAGGTCTTGGCAGCATAGGTCACTGAACCATACTGTGTTTGTAATTTAAAGTGCTGTCCTAGGCTGTGGAACCATGGGATCAGAAGCCTGAAAACCCTACCTTTAGACCCGTACAGGCCTACATTATTGCAGACAGCTGAGGCTTCTCTTGAGTCTTTGTGAACTAACTGCCAGAACCTTACTGTGTCTTCAGTTACTTTGGGTTTGTGTCATTTTAGTTGGTTCTGCATGCTACTGATCTGTTTACCTATCTGGTCATTGGCAAATAACTATACTTCATGTTACCTCCCTCCTAGAACTGTCGTTATTTCCTCCCACCACTCCAATATTATTTATCTTTTTCGTACAGGAGAAAATCCTCTCGTTCATATGGAGTAATTTTACCACACGTGATTTCTTCCCTATCCAGTGGTGTGCGGGTGCCAGCCTATAGCAGCTCATGAGAGCTAGTTTTTGTCAGGAATTTTGCAAGTCAGTTGTTAAATTGCTGGCAGCCTTCAATCAACCATGGTGGAGTATTTACACCACAGAAATTGGCAAACATTGCAAGTCAGGGTGCCCTTTCCCCAGAGAGCTGGTGGTTCAACATTACCAGCATATCCCTGCATCCACACTTATGTTCCTATCTTTCCTAAGACCAATAGGTGAATTTAAAGAAAAGTTAGAAATCAATACTTCCACTGCTGGGGAATGCCCAGTGAGACAAAGATAAACAACCCTATGGCAAATCTATGCTAACCAAACAATAGTCTGACAGTGTTATTGTTTTCATTACCGTGCTAGTAGTGGTGACTAAATTGGACATGTGTAGAAATACTTATTTCTAGACCTTTCTAGAACTGTCTCACTACTAATATAGACAATTTTTCACAATACCTGAAATGTTTCCATGTATGCTACCAGAAAGGAATTCATTCAGACTACTGAATAAATTCACCACATCACCATATAATGTCTGTGGGTTCTTGCCCTCTCCTTTTTTCAGATGAGGAAATGAAGGCCCTGGGTTATGTTAGCTGTTACGAAGAGTAATATCTAAGCTGAATATGTCATTAAAATTCAACCAATTCAACATATACTTATCAAAGTCCTATTATGTTTAAGGCACTGGACTATAAGAGCCCAACTAAATTAACAATACTAGAATAGCCCCATGTCTTTTAATTTTTTTCAAATTCAAAACAGATTCATGTACATTTATTTCCTCCGCCACGAGAGCTGAGCATTTTGGCTATCCATTTACAAGCACTCAGTTGTGATGATTTCATCTTCTCCCTCCTTGTCAGAATCTTCACAACGAACTAGAGAGGAAAGATACTATATTCTCAGGCCAGAATAGAGAGGATCAAACAGCAGCAAGTGGCAGTTGGTCAGTTTATCAGACAGTTCTATTGTGGAGATGTT
Organism: Diceros bicornis minor; assembly: GCF_020826845.1. Taxonomy (NCBI): domain Eukaryota; kingdom Metazoa; phylum Chordata; class Mammalia; order Perissodactyla; family Rhinocerotidae; genus Diceros; species Diceros bicornis. The sequence goes on from NC_080762.1 coordinate 34,707,659, forward strand.
CATAAAAAGAGAGTGGAGATTTTCCATTCTGTCCTGGGAGCTGGCCCATGCTTCCAGGGCAAGTGTAGGCTTAGTCTCTGCCAGACACAAGTAAAACCGGAATGCATGCTGAAAGCAGATGCTGTTAAAAATCAAACAGGGAGTTGAGCTACTCCAGAACCTTCTGGATAGTGAAGTCAAGACACTGAATAGAGAGTTTAAAAATCAATGCCAGGTCAACCACTAAGTCACCAAACCTGGTTAGTAAATTTGCCATTCCTTGAAAACCTACGTGTACATTGCTGGATTGTGTTTTGTCTCATGATGCTTCCTCTTCTGTCCTCCTATTTCAATCCAAGTGACTAGAGTGGGTTATCTGAGCACCACTTTTCCTTAAAGAGATCAAGTGTGAAATTTATTTCCCTGTCAAAAATAGTGAAAATCTTAACTGCTGGCAATGTTTTGCACTGGAAAGTATAGAACTAGAGTAGCAGAGAACTGACTTTTACTTCTAGTTCTGTTATTGATGGACCAGCTCTGTGACATTGGGCAAATGACCTAATCACTTAGAACCACAGTTAACTCACTTCTAAATGAGATTATAACTAGATGATCTGTAAGTATGACAGGCTGGTAATTCTTTAATACAACCATTTGAGATCCCCTCTTTTCCCACCACCCACATTTTCTCCATATAACTCATTTATTTTTACTTCTTCTACACCTCTTTTAATATTCTCAATGAAGTGCTCTTTTTTTTATAGCCATGATTCTTAAAGAGTAGTCTTCAGACTAGCAACGCCAGCATCACTTAGAAGCATGTTAGAAATGCAACTCTCAGGCCAGACCCTGAATCGGCTGAATCAAAAACTCCTTAGGTGGGGCCCAGCCATCTGCGTTTTGACAAACCTTCCAGGAGATTCTAACAGACTGTTTTAGAGAGTCATATTGAGGGGTGAATATGAGGAGTAGAATGAAAAGTGTTGGGAGCAGCTGTCCAAAATCCCTTCGGCTATCAAGGCCAAAGTTCTCTTTAAAGCCAAGCACCTTCACCCTGTAGGCCACTTTGCAAAAAGCGTTCCAGGTACCAGTTTGTAAAAGTGAAGAGTCTGATATTATTATTGTTAGTATTAAAAGCGATAACAATAAGTGTACAGTGTTTTTTACATTTCAGTATTTTTACTTCATTTTCTCCTTTGAGGCTTGGAGCTGGTAGCTAGAACGGTGAGCATGAGAGGCTGTGACACTCTGAGTGGGGGCCTGGTAACTTAACAGACTAATTTCTATTCAAGGAGAAACATGGTCCCTGCTCCAAGGCCACATTCCCTGGAGTGTGGTGATGGGCAAAACTCCGCCATTGCTACACACAGATTCTGCTACTCTCTCAGATTTGGATCAGCTCTTTTCTGGGGAATTGTGGATCCAGCAGACCAATAATCACATATCTCAGCCAATGACAGATACCACAAGGGAAATAATTTTCACATTTAAGTCACCCAAGTCCATGACCAAATAAGTCACAAGTGTAGATGGAAAAACTCTTGTTTCTGCAGCCCATGGGTGAGAGGAGACTGCTGCCTGGGAATTACTTACACTGAAAGTCAGAAGGGGCCGCAGAATCGTGTGACATATGGCCCTCGGGCCTCTCACTCCCGTGATTGGCAGGTCACACTCCCTGGTTTTTTGACTAAGGCCTGTCACAGTTGAAAAGACAGCTAGTGAAATGGTTTTCACTTCACTGAGGGCTATGCCACAGGTCACCCAATGCTGCCACCCTAACAGTGACATGCTACAACGCGTCTTGGTTAAGGATAATGCTTAGAGATATTTCGCTCGACTGTGTGTTGCTGCTGAATGAAATGGTTGCCAAATGGACTAATGGAAAGAAGAGGAAATATTGTAACCTACACATATTTGCTAAAGCTGACAAGACAATGTATTATTTATTAACGTGCTCATACAGAAGTTAGAATCACAAGGTAGTAAATGTAAGGAAAAAATGTGTCCAAAATAGCTTGTTTTGGACAGGAATTAAGAAACAAACAAGACAAAATGCCTCACTAACAACTTGATTAAGTAGGTAATTTATAAGAAAGATCTAGGAAAATCAAGAGTGTCTCTCAAGGGGTAGGTTTGATCTGATTTGATAGAATCTGAAGTACATTTGGGGGCAAAGCTCTGCCGAGTTTCTCTAGCTTGTACACGTCACATAGGAGCATATATTCATTAATGCGAGTACATATTTTTGTCCTTAAAATGAAATTATGTGGCGTTTAGAAATGAATAAATGCATAGCCTTTGGGGTTGTTCATGGTGATATCTCTCAATTGTTTTGTGTGTGTGTGTGTGTGAGAGAGAAAGAAAGGGAGAAAGAGGGGGAGGGAGTAAGAGAGAGAGAGAAAGAGGGAAAGAGAGAGGTCTCATTCTCATCTGTGATGGTCTTCTATGGTTCAGGAGAAGAATGTGGATTATTCTGGCAGATATTTCAATGTTACTGCTTGATAGAAGTTGGAACGGTAGGGAGCCTGGTCTCTGCGTGCGTTTTTCTTAAGCAACACCTCCCTTCCCTCTTTTGGTTTATTTCTTTTCTTTCTTTATTTAAAAAAAAAAATTAATCTGGAATTGGTGCTCAAATTCATTATGGGATGTGATTAGAAAAACAGAAAATAATGTCAAATCTGATAACATTGGTGAAACATTCCTTTAAAGGGATTTAAAAAAATCTAAAACCACATAAATGTAAGTATCTAGCTTTAAAATCTTCATTTCATCCTATTTCAGAGGGCACATTGATTTCTGAGTGTTGTCCTTGGTGCAGCTGTCGAGATCAGGAGATACTGCACAGTTCGTTCATCATAGGAAGGGAGGTACAAGGGATGGTTGAAGAGCAAATTGCACCAAGAAAAGCGTATATTCTGTAAAAGTAACATAATTCTATGGAAATGGGGATCTCTCCCTTTGTCTCACCTTGTCTGTCTTTTTTTTTTAATTTTCAACTCTTTCTTTTATTTTTCTTTATCACAATGACTGACAGAAAGAAATTAAGCTTTGACTTGAATGTTTTTAAGTTTCTGGGTAAGTTGATTGTATATGTCATAATTAAAGACCAAACACTGGCTAATGTCTACCTGGTAAAAATCAAATTAGACAGAGTGCTTTTTATTCTATATAACAAAGCTAGTTAGTTATTTCTGCTTTTATTACTCCAGTGAAAACAATTAATAGGTTTAAATTTAATTCCCATTGTCATTCACAACAGGGACCCAGGCTCAATCAGTGTTTTCTTACAGTGAATTTTTTTTTCTTAACTTAAAGTAACAAATGATCATCCTTCATATTAAAATTTGTTAGACCAAATCCACAATTTGTGAATGATAGTTTCCTAACGTGGATGTTAATGTTTAGTGGTTTTACATATGCATGTTTATCTGAAGATATCTGCTCAATTATAGGGTTTATCACCATCTGAAATCCACCCCCCCTTGCTTTAGTCAAATGGGTGGTCTCAGTTCAGAATGTCTGCTGCTTGCTGTCTGCCCACCTGGTCTATTAGCTGTTTTCCATGGTGTTCATTCTAAGTTATGTTTTCCCAGGCATTTTGATCTTGGCTGTGTACTGAGGTCAAATGACAAAAAAGTTAAAAATCCTGCCATCAAGTAAGCAAATGTCCCAGCTGGCTTACTGAGTAAATTTGTTTTCTTTAACAAACTGAATTCTATCAAAACAGTTGTGCACATGGATACAGCCAGACTGTAGGACACTGGGGGGGAGATGTGTCTGTGATTCTAAGAGGTATGTCTCACCTTGATCTTGAGTTCAATCATCATTCAAGTTGTGGCTTGCTCTTTCCTTCCACTATGAAACCATTTGTATTCCAAAAATGGACAGATTAGGGTAAGTAGAGAATTCTATCATCTGCCCCTTGATTTTCATTCAATAAGCAACAAGGCCACTTATGCTTATTTCTACTGTAGAGTTCACAGAGAATATTAGATATTCACTTTGAAGGGTCTTAGAGAGTTGTGTACATGACACTACTTGTGAGTTTTTTCATACTCACAGGACATCTTTAGTTTTTAATTTCTAAGCAAATTGGGAGCAAATTGGGATAAGTTGAACAGCTTTGGTCTAGTAGATAGTGTTAAATGAAAATTATTAGCAATTCTTGGCATGTGTTGATTTCAAATTTTAAAAACTCTGCAAGGCTTTGCTTTCTGGTTATATTTTAACACTCTTTTTTGGTGAATAATGTGCTAGTCTTCCAAATTCTGACCTAGTTCCTGAGATAGCTAATGATGCCTTTTTTCCCTTGAAAGATCTTCTAGAAGAACGGTATATAAATATGCATGTTAAAATATTTTTTCTACTATAGAATTAGTTTATTGTAGAAAATATAGAGTAGCAAAAAGAAGACAGTAAAATCACCTTTAATTTCACCTTCTACAAATAAGCAATCTTAATATTTTGAGGGATTTACTTCTAGACATTTCCTCTATACATATAACGAATGTTATTTCCTTATCGGAGCTTAAGGGGTTAAAAGAGAAAGAGGATTATTTCACTTCTTGCTTACATTTTCAGCTCCCTCAAGGTCCCATCTTTAACAGACTGTCTCTGGAGTGATTCAGGATGCTGAAGCAGTTGATCACTGAATAAATCTTCCCTGACTCTGAAAATGTTACAGTATTATGCAGTGCACACAACGCGGGGTGCAGCTGAGCTGCTCTGTGGCCAGAGATGATCTCTGGGTAAAGAAACTGCCTGGAATTACCCAGGGGAGTTTGCATTTCTGTAGTGAAATAGTGAGTGCAGAAATGGAATTGAGTGACTTGCTCAAGATTTTGGCCATATAAACACTGAGCACGGACCAGCGGAGAGTAAGCTAAAAGAAATCTCAATACTTTTTGATTCAAGGAAGAGAAGGACACCTTATAAATGTCACTCATTAGAGAGCCCCAGAAATGAGCCATTTCAAATACATCACAAAATTGCTGGCAGAATGGAATGTTCTGGAAGCCCCATTTCTCTTGGAGCCACCCTGAACAAGAAAGCCATGTAGCATGAGGTAACGTCTGCTTCCGAGGGTTAAAGAGCTTCAGATGTCGGCCTGTCCTCTGTGTTGATATTGGGATGTGGGAGACACAGGAGGAATACTTCAAAATATATTCTCCTAGAGACCTATTTCTTCAACGTTTGGAGAGTGAGAAATCAGTTTTTACACTTGGATTTAGAGGAATATTTTCATGCCATTCTGACCATCAGAATAGTTTTGAAACATATCCCTTCAAACTGTGAGCTACTTGTCTTATTCAATTCTGTATTTCCAGTGCTGAGGCAAGTGCCTGAAATATATTAGGTGCCCAACAAAAATTTACTGAATGAAGAAATGAGTGAACGCGTATAGTTAACAATGATTTAGGATTAGCTATAATGTGTGAAGGGCATGGCCACACACAGCAGAAAACACCTTTGTGTACCATTTCTGCTTCATGGACCACCAGATGTAAACCCTTAAGATATGGGCAGTATGGTATAGAGGTTGCAAACTGTCAGCCTCAATTCAGTACACAGATGTGTTTTCCAGGGGTGCAAGGTGGGAGAAGGGGTGGCAGAGGCAGCTCACAGTATTAAAAAATATTCTCAATGTAAATGCCTTTGGATGGAATATTTATTTTCTTATATACACACTTAACTTCTGTTAAAAGACATTGTTCTATACATAGATTTACTTGCATTGCTTGTGAAGGCATTGGAACGTGAGACCCTTGGTTTGGTGCAAAGCTTCCCCATGTACCAAATGTACCAAATCTGACTCTCCAGGGAGTGGGCGGGGTGGAGGGTGGGGAGGCAGGAGTTTATAATTTCAAAAAGCTTGCTAGATGACTAGAATACAGGTGGTCTGTACACAGGCATTTGGGAACCAGTGGTATAAAGGAAGGGGTAATGTGACTGTTCCCTTTTTCTATAATTTATGTAAACCATTTAGTCTTAATGTCCAATTACTATGCAGTGCCGTAACAATTACTGCATGTATGTTGTTAAATGCGTGCCTGATTAACTTTATTACAAGTCGTATCTGAAATACCAGTAACTGTACCTACACGGGGTCTCAGTCTTCAGAGATTTTACAAGGAGAATTTTAGAAACAGTAAAGGAAGCACAGTTTAGGGCTAAGCTTCAGCACTACGGCTTTTGTAAGTTTTTACTTGTGTATTTGTGTGGACAGTTAAGCTGTAACTAGTTTGTCATTACTTCTTAAACGTTATTTTTTAATTTGGTAGAATATTGTTATCTCTTTCATGATACTTGGATTTTCATTTCCTTTGTGATGAATTTTGGAGAAAGGAAAAAGACGATCTAAAAGTATGCAGAATAAGCAAAATTCTGTTGTCGTGATGGTAGTCCTCACTTCTAGGATATTGATCTAATAACAAGATATACTCCAGAGCTTGTCAACCTGCCTGGAGATTGCTGGGCATGGCCAAGAAAGCTTGAACCAGAAGCTATATTGAATTCAAAGACCCATTCCAAGGAAAGAGAGAACATTTTGTTCAAGACACTCTATAAATGATGGAGGTGCCTTTTGTTCCACCACAGGCCTTTACCGCACCAGAAATTGCTGGGCACCACTTGTTTAAAGCACATGCAACACCAGATATGACCCTTTCTGACAATGGTCTTGAAGTTAAGTGTCAGCAGCTTACCACCATCTTGTCCCATTCCAGTAAAAAAAAGAGAAAAAAAAAAGGCAAGCTGAAAGTCTAGTATGGATAAAATAAGGATACCACGAAGCAAATTTTTGGAGATGATTCATTATTTTAAATAACTGTTGAGGATGGCGGATGGACAAAGAAAGGCACTGTCCTGTGAACTACAGGGGATAGAATGATGACTCGACCCTCGCCTTCAGGACTTCACAATTTGTCAGGCTTCCCTTGGGTCCAACTATGACCCAGTAATCAGCAGGAATCTCTCTTCCTGAATTATCGGCCACTCATTGACACTAATCCCTTTAAGGTTTAGTGAAGAGCGGAGCTCCAACAAAAAGGAACGTGTCCTGCTCTTGCTTCCTATTCACCTTGAGTGACTCCAGGGGCGCAGTGATGTTTGTGCAAAGTATGGAATTTGGTGCTCAGGCCAGCGTGACTTCACATTCCAGCCTTAGCAGTAACTTCCAGTGCACCCCTGGGCATGTTATCAGCCCCAGGAGCCTTTGTTTCTACAGGTGATAAACAAAGACGATGATAGCCACTTTGTAGTGTTGCTTTGAGGATTAAGTGAGCTTGTGTGTGTATGGTGCCTGTCACATGGTCAGGTATCACTAAGTGGTGGCTATTTTATTTTGCTAGGAGCTGTGGAGCTGGCTGAAAGGTGTCCTGGCACCAGAGCAGAGGTCCAGATTCTTTGCCAGTGCAGAGGGACCAACATGGCTTTCCAGGGAAGGCAGTCTTCTACACATCAACTCTCTCTCCCACCTGCAAAGGGTAACTGGACAGTTCTCTATAACCAGGGACACTAATTTGGATCTGGGGACTACATCTTACCAGACACACACTACTAGTCATCTAACAGTTCTGTGCCCTATTAAAGTATAATACAGAGGCGTGGGGCAAAAGGTGCTAAGAAGCTGCTGCTTTCTTGGGCATGTACAGAGAGAAGGAGAGTCATGAGTGCAGAAACCGCTAGGGATTAAAGTTGGGAGGTGATTTTTGGTTCTTTCGAGAACCTGCAGTTGTTTACAGCAATGAATTTAAGGGAAAAGCAGATTAGTCAAAGATATTTTACTGTAGTGAAGCTGTCTTTGAAGACCTGCTTTCCACTTGCCCTCCCCACCCTTGAGGATTTCGCTGAGCCTAGTTCAAGCATCAGCTTTCCTGGAGGGCTTCTGTGATGCCTCCCATCCACATTTGGTCTTGCTCTTTGGCTGATCCTGTGACGCTTTGCCCTACCAGTGATTTGGTGTGATTCTTTGCATTGTCTGTTAACTATTTCACACGTTTACTTCTTATCTCCTCTAAGGGATTGTAAACTTCTAGAGGGCAGGGAAGTATTTTCCATTTCTTTTGTCATTCCTTCAGGTTCTAATCAGGGACCCTGTGCATACTGGTAAGTTGGCAATAAATATCAGCTGAATAAACAAGAGCTCATATTTCTAAAAGGCCATTGGGTGCAGTCGATGAATTATTATTACAAGAAAGGCTTGAAAGGATTGGAATTCATTGGGGACAGGATGTTTGCTTTACTAATTCTCCTTGTCACCTTAACTTAATACAGAATATTCAACATGGTTGAATCTTCACTTGCTAATTAAGGAAGTGATGCCTGGAATGGTGGGGAACACACTGGACCAGAATGTATCCCTGGTTTTGGTTCTAAGAAGAAGTATAACTTTTTAGACAATTCACTTTGGCAGTCTCTGCTTCCTCATTTATGAAATGAAGGTGTTAGAATAGATAACCTCTGTCTGGTATCGTCTAAGATTTTATTATCTTTCAGTGTTTTAAGGTCTCTGTTATGACCGTGAATATGCATTATATTGTCCCATAACTGCCTTGAAAGGTGTAGAAGTTGTATTATTTATCCTTGTAAAATCACATTTCCAATGAACAATTTTTATTTTTGTTGTTGCTTATTTTCAATAAAATTACAAAAAACTTATTTGATAAATTGAGTGTTTGGGTTAATGAAGGTTTTACCCAAATTGAGGATTCGAAAAAGGTATTTTTTAAAAATCAAGAATACCTTTCTAGTATTTTTATGAAAAATATTTTATAGCATTTTTATAATTATGTTTTAAAATTTTGTCCTTAATTTAAAAAACTCAATGTTATAAACTCAAGCTGTAAAAGGTAGAGAGACTAAAAAAGAGCCTAATATCTAGAATAAATATTTTTTTTCTGGTAAAATTATAGATAGTATTATGAATGTTCTGCCTGATTAACGTCTGATTACAACATTCTAATTGGAAAAGTCCTTCAGGTAAAATAGGACAAGCTGTGTCATAATAGGCTGAGAAGCATGGCTTCATGGTCACAGTCAAGCATCAAGTATTTAAGATCCTGGGGTGTCAAGTTCTGGGCTGGAGACTTGTAGGGAGACAGTAAAAGTTTGGTAGGTTCTGTCCTCAGAGTATTTACATTCTGATGTAGGACTTATATTTCCTATTCAGTATAATATCTGTATTTACCTACCTTGATCTCTGTCTCTGTCAACTGAGTAAATAAACCCACCCAACCAAACTCTTATTTTAAAAAACAAAACATAAAACAGTAGCCTTGCAGGTTGGCCCCGTGGCCTAGCGGTTAAGTTTAGCACACTCCTGGGCATCCTGGGTTTGCTTCCCAGGCGTGGACCTATGCCACTTGGCGGTCATTCTGTGGCAGTGACCCACATACAAAATAGAGGAGGATTGGCACAGATGTTAGTTCAGGGCCAATCTTCCTCAAGCAAAAAGAGGAAGATTGGCAACAGACATTAGTTCAGGGCGAATCTTCCTCAGCAAAAAAAAAAAAAAAAAAAAACCCACAAAGCAATATCCTTGCAATTTCTTTTCGAAAATAATTTTCAAAGTCCCACTTACTCTGAAAATTTTACATTGGCTGTCTGCGCTTGAACCCGGTGATGGACGTTCTGATAATTTCTGGCCTGCCCAGATGTTTTTTCTTAGTTGAAAACAACAGAGAATTTGCCTGGAGACATTTTTGAGTTACCTTAGGAATAAGGATGGATTCCTTTAGGAACCGATCAGCAGGAAAAGACAACACAGAAAAGACACACACAAATTACCCTGAGGTTTTTTAGGCCCTGGACTTGCGTTTATTTCCAGGCCCAACTCAAAATCTTGTGTTTCCTTATGCTAGTCTGCTTTGTTCCAGAGAGGATTTAGGGTTACTCGACATACTCTATTTTTAGTTCTCAAGTGGAACTAATTTGAACAAATCAACCAGGTAGTACAAAGTGGGTCCTATGTTGAAAATGTGGCCAGCACCCAGCTGTCACTGAGAAATTGGAAGGATGCTGAAAAGCTTTCTGAAGCTGGAATATTTTCTGCCATTGACTTTCCTACTATCAGATTTCATTAGAGTCACTTCTTAGGAATCTTCTGTAGACAGGCATTTTAACTGGGTTAAGATGTTACCTGGGAGAGGTGCCAAATAAACTAATCTGTGTTAATGTGTTATATATCTGATTAATTCATGGCTGCAAACACAGCGCCTCAGGGGCCGGGCTAGTAGCTTGTGAGGGGGCTGCTGACTGGGGAATGCTGGACACGAGCGGCGAGCCCCGGGCTCCTCTTCGGGCCAGCTTCGGCTCAGCCCCTGCGAGGGCATATGAGTGGGGTCCAGGCAGCGTTTTGCCTTATTTTTAAAAAGATTAATATATGGGATATCTTGATTTTTAAATATTGATAATTCAAAATTTTTGAAAACACTGAATGGTCTTAAAAAATCTGTCTGACCACCTTGATTTGGCTGGGCTCATTGGCCTCCAATTTGCCACCTTTGGATTAGTGTATTAAACATGTTGTGCACTAATGGCAGATACGGGAGCAGGCAAATGTTCTGATCGAGGGCCGGGGTGAAGAAGAGATCTGCAGCTAACACCCAGTACCTGGGGCACGGAATATGGGGGCCCGGGGGCAGGACTCGGGTCCTACAGACCTGACTGGAGTGGTCTGAAAGAGGATGAGGGGTCGAGGAAGGTTGGTTGGGGGCCACATCCTTATTCGTTCTGCCTGGAATGAGACCTTGAATGACTTGGAGGCTTCTGTCAGCTTCACTAAATGACATTCATGTTCCTTTGATGTGGAAGCTGCCGTTGTTCTGTTGTTTGGAGAACTCTGTGTGTTCTTTAGTTCTCAAGGTGCTCCTGAGCAGAGCAGATACGAGGGTCCTGCCCTATCAGTGAGCAAACAAACCCCCAGCGAGACTGCTGGCTGCTTCTCAGCCAGAGGATTAGCAACGATTTAAAGAAACACGGGAGGACACTTCGAAGAGTGTCCTCTTGGCACTGGAGTCAGCCAACAGCTGGCCTTCAGGAGAAATGCAGTCCTTTAACTCAGGACCAAAAGTATAATTTTTCAAACAGCCCCCGAGAGTCCACCGTGACAGTCTGGCATGTATGGCAAGGAGATGCCATCTGAGCCACGTTCAGTGTGAAGCATCTTCACTGTGCCACAGGCATGGGCCTTACTGGGGGAGACAGGCACCCCAACAGGTGGCCTTGATAAGTGGGATTCTGACATAGACCCTGCTGGTGATGGTAGGGAAATTTGTGAGTCACAGGTGAGAGGATACAAGGAGGGCAAGATGGTCTTGAAGGAGATTAGCATTTGGGAAATGGCTTGTTTTATTTTCCATCTATGGAAATGTAGGACAATATGAAACTTCTGGCTCTCCTTTTTTTCCTTTCGTGGGCCGGTCATTAGGGGGAGCTCTGTGCTTGACGAAGATACATAGATGGCTTAGTTCAGCAGGCATCTGTAATTTCAAAGAACTCACAGGCCTCATTTTACATTCTTTTTCATGCTATGCCTTTGTCCTGAGGCAACAAGTGATCGCTTTAGGATATTATTTCAGGAATGGATATGAGAAGGCACTAGGGCTGAACAAAAGGGAAGTAGTTGGTGTTGATTTTGGTATTTTGGAACGAGAGGAATTTCCATTGGAAAAGTAGTACGTGTGAATATGAGCGAAGGAAAAGAGAAGAGAGAGGTGGAAGAGGGAGAAAGAGAGAGGAAGAGAAGTTCTTGGTTATGATGAGACAGACTCTATACATGTGACTTAAGTGAGTCTTATACAGCTGTTTTGGGTTTTTTTCATTGTCAGGACCACTGCATTTCCTTGTCATGGACACTGATTAGAGTCCTGGATTCACCGTCATCTAGCAGCTGACCAGCTCACCAATGGATCAGATGGAGTTAACTTAAGAACAATCAACGATGTAGTATGTTGCTCAATAGCTGACAAGTGAGTGGCTGGAGTGATTGCATCCACAGCCAAGATTTTACATGTTCCCTTTCAGGTTGTGCTGCTGGCTCCAATGAATTGATGTAATCCCTAGTCAAGATGAGAATCTGGAAATCTAAGTAGGATCTGTAACTGTTCTGCAGTTGCGCACACAGAAACGCCCTGCGTGTTGCCTTTGTAATAAGGAGGAATCTACACTCTGGCGTTCTCTTCTCGGCTCCCCTCTTCCTCCTCCTTATCTTCCTGTGCATGTAGTGGACTCTCTACTGTGTATTTTCATTCTCACCAGTTAGGAGGGGATGGAAGAAAGAGTAAGTAAGTGAGGTTGACTCTGTTAATTTACCAGCTGTTTTGTTAAGCAAATAAACAACAACAAAAATCTTTGGCCAAAATGAAATATAGGTTTTGTTTATAGAATTGGATGATCCAGATAACCCCAGGCTTTCACTAACATCTATATGTATATTTCCTAAATAGCAATATCAGCAAAACTTCGCAGGCATTGGGATGGGAAATAATATTTCCTTAAAATCCTTAGGAGAAGTGAAAGTCATTTCAAAGGAGTTTAGTTGCCATGGAGTGATTCCACTTTCCACTTAACTTTTTCTGCCTCAAGGTCCCCTTTACACCGGCTGTCTAAGGCATGATTTAGGTTTTTGGAAGCAGCTGATGGTGGCATAAATCTGGCCAGACAGGGAGGGTGCCTAGGAACTGGCAGTACACTCTGCCGGCCGGTGTGCCCAAATGTCACAGGAGACACTCTGGAATGAGGCAGGCAGGGACTGCTGGGCACCCTGACCAATGCAAATAGAGATACAAGGAAAGGAGAGAATGTTGGTTCATGTGTTTAATTTAGAGAGGGACAATTCAAGTGTGGTTTTGGCTCCAGCAGGGGCAATGTTAGAAAAGCCTTGGGCAGTGTTCTTCAAAATGGAGTCTGAGGAATCTGGCCTGGAGTGGGACTGCAGATGCCTCGGTCCCACCTTTGACCTGCTGCATCAGAGCAAGGAATGTTTGTTTTAAAAAGTGTCCTGGTGATTCTCTGCACACTACAGTTTGGAAACTACTGCTTTAGGGACCCCAGGGCCACTATCCTGAGAGATTAGCATAAAGGGAGAGTGTGGTCTAACAGTTATCCAGTGAATTTTACATGCCACGCACGGTTCCTTGGCCTTTTCACCTGCATCCTCATTGTTTCCTCAAGTGAGAGTAATACCAATGAAGATATAGAAGCACAGAGAGGGTGAGCAAATTGTTCAAGGTCACACAGTTGGTAAGAGGCTGAGCCAGCCCTTGATTGGAAAGTTAGTGTTGTTTTCACTAAACCACGAAATGTAGAAGATTTTTAATTTCCTTGTCAAGGAGTCCCCAGACATCACTCATTATAACCAGGCATGAAAAGAGTTTAATTCCCATTTCTTTACATTTGTTCAAGTTCCTCTCAACCTCCAGAGAGGGGAGTGCTGACATCTGCCAGCTGTGAAACCACTCCAAGCTACCCCTCACACTTCATAGCAGCCACCCATTTCCTTGGGGCCATTCTAGAAACTTGGGAGGGAGGAAAGATTCATGCCTTGTCTGTAGGAGGAATTCAGACTCCACACTGCTTAAATTTTGTATTCTTTTAGCCGAAATGATGCATCATGTCTTATACCAATCTTTGGTTTTCAGTTATTTGTTGAAATAGAAATAAAGGCTTTTCTTAGGTGAATTTTAAGTCAAACCACTCTAGTTGTAGGTTTGGCAGGATTCATTATTTTTTAGAAGATTTTAATTTACAAAAGAAAAGCTCTCTTTGAAGAGGGTTTCCCCTTGAGAATCTATTGCCAGTCCAGGACCCACCCAGCCTCTTATTTTTTGATACTGATTTTAGAGCATCTCAGAAATGCTTCTTAGTGAAATCCAACCCACAGCATTTGTCTTTCAGATCAACAGTGGAATCAGCACAATTCAGTGAAAAGATTATAGGCTCTGGAGGCAGACAGAAGCAAGCTGTTTGGGCTCCTGCTTCCTCAACCATTAAATAGGGGACAATAAAACCAAGCTCGCGGGGAGGCAGTGACAATTAAATGAGAGAAAGGGTGTGAAGGGCCAATCCCAGCATCTGGCGCATGGAAGGTGTCAATGTCACTTCTTTCTTTGTTTTGGGAGGTGGAAGAGAGAGGCGGTGGCCATGGGCTGGGAGCCTGCAGCAATGGAAGCTGGGGTCAAACACCAGCACTCAGGTAGGGCCACAGTGAAGGGAACCAGCTGACAGAGACCAAAATGTGGGAATTTCACCTTTGCGAGAAGTGAGCTGTGCTCATCTCAGTTTCTTTGGCTCCAAGCTACTCAGCCAAGCAGTGCCATCCTGAAACAGTGCTTTGCCGTGTGTGCAGCTCCGTCAAGCCCACAGCCGACTGCTCGGGTTGGTATACCAGCTCTGCCACTTATTCGCTGTGTGACTTTCAGTAAGTTACTTTCTCAATTTCTTTCTCTGTAAAACAGAGATAATAATGGTGCTCACTTCAAGGGTTGCGGTAAGGATTAAGTGTGAAGTGCTTCCACAGTGCCTGGCCTGTAGCACGTGCTCCATAAACGCTCTCATAGCCCCCATGCTATGAAATATCTACTTTTCTTATTCACATCGTGCAATGGGAAAACTGCTTTAACTCTCTGAGGTCCTCTTTCTCTCCCTGGGGGAGCAAAGTTAAGTAGGGGCCAGAAGAATCACTGAGTGTTTAGAGGAAGGAAAGTGTGAGGAAGAACGCTCCATGGTCGCTTGTTGACTAATAGACTACATTCTTCCAAGGCTATTTTTTGTTAAGGCTAAGTTTGCTTCCATGTCTATAAAAGTTGCATCCTTCCCGTCTTTGATTCTTTTGCATAACTGTCCTACTAACAAGATTCCAGTTTCTCTCTGGCCAAATTTTGTATCCTACTTTGTCCACTTAATAATGATGTTGACGCATCCAGCAACGGCCGACTATCTTATGTTAGCCCAACTCTCCCAGTGAGAAGGACTGGAACAGGTGGACAAAAGTTAATAATCATTTGAAGGCATTGGAGAACCACTGAGGGAGCAAGGTCTTGAAGGAATAAGATACTGAAGGGAGGAAAAGTCCAGAGAGGTGAACCTGACGTTGAATGCCAGTCATTTGCTTACTGAAAAGTGGCAGCTAGGAGGCCAAGAGACTGAGCAGAAAGTGGTGGCTGACTGCTGAGCAAAATGCATGGTAGTCTCACCCAGGTGTGGGTGGCTAGTTGGTGTTCAGGACCCACCAGAAGGAAAAGCACTGGTAAACACTCCAGGACTTAGCTGGGGCCCCTAAAGCTAATCTGCTTGCTATCTGATGCTCTTCTTTTTACCATTCAAGTTGCTAATGAATAGGTGTTCATAATGGGTTGACCAAATCCCTCCATTCTAAACAACTGATATAGAGCTGAAAAAAAGCTACTATGTTGGCAAGGAGAGGGTGCTTCCCCGGGACAATACCCTCCTCCTCTTAGCTTAATTGGCCTCAACCTTTGGTAAGTCACAATCTCTTCATCAAATCATGGGCTCAGAGAAAGGTCAAATGGATAGAAATGCAAGATTTTTATTCAGGTCCTATAGCTAAGCTAAAGTCTAGATTGAGTTACCAACAACTTGGATATTTGTGGGATGTCGATGAAGAGACATTAAAAACATTGTTAGTTAGATAAAAAGGCAGTGATATTATAACTTACAACAATATGTTTCTTCAAACCATGTTGCATGTCTTAGACTGAATACTTTCAGAATGCCATCTACTGGAGATTTTATTTCTGTACTGGGGTACTAGAGTAAGACATATATGACCATAATTGGAAATTTCCACATGTAAAATTGCTTTAGAATCCCAATGTTGAAGAGTATATAGCTTAAGATAGCATGCAGTTTCATTTTATTGATTTTCTTTTATGCATGAAAATTTGTCAGTACAGTGCATGACTGCCATCAATAACCCCTTTATTGGTTGGAGATTGGGCAAGATTTTGAGTACAGGATGTGTTGGTTCTGTAGAACAGATAAACTCAGAGTGAGGAGGCAGCTGGGTCAAAGGTACCAGTGCATCTCTGTGTAATTTCCTCTGGTTTGAGCATCTATTCAAATGAAATAAGTGAGCAAGATGCGGTACAGACTTGAAGGCTTAAATATTTAAAAAATATATTTTTACTTGGAAATAATTTCAAACTTACAGAAAACTTGCCAGAATTAGAATAGTACAAAGAACACCATGAAGTCTTGAGCCATATTTACCTGTTGCTAACATTTTACCCCATTTGCTATATTATTTGTGCTCTCTCTCTTTATATGTACATATATTTATACTCTATAATATGATATATGTAAATGTATATATACTCAGACTACTTTTTCTGAACCATTTAAGGGTAATTTACATATGTTATGGTTGTTTATCCCTAAGTACTTCCGAATGTGTTCTTAGCTTAGGGATATTTTCTTACATAACCACAGTACAACCATCAACTTCAGGAAATGTAACGTTGATACAATACTTTCGTCTAAACTGGTGTCCATATTTTAATTTTTTTAATTGGCCCAATAGTGGCCTTTATAGTATTTTCCCCCTCAATACAGGATCCAGTCTAGGGGCAGGTATTGCAATTGGTTGTCATATCTCTTTAGCCTCCTTTAATCTGGAACATTTCTGTAGCCTTTCTTTGTCTTTTTTGACATTGGTATTTTTGAAGAATACAGACTCCCATCTTTTTTTAATAGAATGTTCCTTATTTTTCAGATGTTTCCTCATGGTTCGATTCAGGCTATGTATTCTTGGCTGGAATGCTCCATGGGTAATGTTGTGGCACATCCAGAGGCAAATGATGGACATCTCCCCTCACTGGTGATATTAATTTTGGTCACTCAGTCAAGATATTTTCTGGTTTCTCCATTATATAATGACTATATTTCCCCTTGCAACTAATAAGCAGTCTGTGGGTAGGCTCTTTAAGACCATGCAAATATCTTGCCGCACATGGAAATTTCCCCTAGACCTGACATCCATTGATGATTCTTGCCTGATCCAATCTTCACTGTAGTGATGATGTGCAGGCTTTTAGTGGTAAATATGAGGCAGTTAAAGGTCTCTAGTTTTAGAAAGTGTGCAGCGAATAGACAGTGACAGCTTTGAAAGTGTCAAGTCCTTTTCCTTTTTCTTATTAATCCAGGACACCAAATTGTATTGAGGTTGGTTAAGTCCCCATTTTCCCTGACCAGTAGCACCATTGTGAGATGGAGATAGATGTGCTGTCACGCTCCCCTTGTACTCGACCTGTTTTTAGCTGCCTGACCTTGGGCTGGTGACGGTGGCTTAGACTGTGACTCATTACAGAGCTCAGAAATGAGTTTATCACCTGTTTTGTCTTCTCCTTGCCCCATCACAATGGATTGATCCACACTTGGGTTTCTCAGGGTTTCCTTTACTTAACTTGTTAACTGGGTTTTCTTCCCCTGACCCCTAACCCTTAGGAAAGGAAGGAGGTTGTGAAGGGGTGGGGCGTCGAGAAACACCTACCTCTCAAGTATTGACAAAACACTGTGTAGAAAGAATAAATAAATAAATAAAAGAAGGCAGGCAGCCCTGCCCCCTGCCCGGAGTTTGCACTCTGGGGCCCATGATTCACACATTACAACCAGATAAGCAGCAAGATAGTGGTGCTGAGGTGCTGCGCCTCTCTGCTTCGGGGGGGTTGCTTTTCCTGTGGCAGAAGCTATCTGTGCTCCCCAGTAAGTCCAGGAACAATCTCCACTTATTACACCAGCTCAAAACCCAGGGCTGTTTACAGCTTCACGCGGACAAGACACCAACCCTCACTCATTACTGTCGCTGTGGGGATTGATCTGTTCCACACTCTCCTCGCATGTGGCCCATATTTTCATCCAGTAAAATCACATGTTGTTAACTCAATATATACAGCGAAAACAGCATGAATAATGGAAACTTTAATCCTTATTTCTCGAAATTAGATTTCCACTTTATCCTTCTCCCCTTTTCTCTCTTTTAAAAAAATTCTTCTCAGTGCCAAGCAGAATAGATATTGTCCAAATCTTAGCTCTAAGCAGATTCTGTGGTATTTCCATTCCATTGCTAGGTACCTTTGCAGATCCAGTTTCTGGGTGGATTGATTCTATTTCTTCCCCTGGTCGCTTCACACGTGACTCTGGAGAAATTAACATCATCCTTGTCACGGAGAAAGAGATGGCCCCATTGACGCTGGGTACATTTCAACAAATGGAGTGAAAACAATGTCTGATGAAACTTTTATCTGTAATATCAGAGCATGACGACGCACTCATACTCTGTCTCTTTTTCTCAGTCTTCCTCTCAAAACAGATTTACTGGGTTGGAATTATTTTTGCTGTTAAATCAGAAACCAGCAATACTAAATCAAACTTCAGGGATGGAGTTAGTCAGAGACTGGTGTGAGGCATTAACACTCTTTTGTTAATATACATAGTATTATACAGTATGCTGACAAATACCCCTATGGGTTGTACCAAGGATACTCAGCTTGTTAAATTTTCATTATTCCAGATATGGGTAAGTAAAACCAAATGGACCAGATTTGTGTTGGCTGTTAGGATGGTCAACACGCATACTCTGTCCATTCTTTTTGAAGTTTAAGAATGCTGATCCACATTTTTTAAGTGTCACAGCTCTGAATATCTCAATACATACACATACACACATTTGTGTATTATCAACAACTTGATTCCACGTGTGAATTCACTGAGTTCCAGTCCTGACTCTGCCCCTATTTGCTAGGTAACCTTAGCCAAGTTCATTTCCTCATCTGTAAACTGGGGATAGTCATGAACCCTACTTTGCAAGGTTGTTTTGAGGACTGAATGTGTTATGGCATGTACGGTGCTAGCATGGTGCCTGGCACGTATTAAACAAGCAATAGATATTAGTTGTTGTTACCAGAAAGGCGATTTAGTAAAGACTAGGTGAACTGCACTGTAGCTCATATGACCCTGATCTGAAACCACAGTCTTGAGAAAAAACCAATTAAATGCTCTAGCTAAAACCAGATTGATCTGCATCAATCATCAAGGTGGCCAAGCTAATAGATTGGTTAGCCTGTGCTCTATTCATTTCATAAATTTAAATCTATCTTAAGAATTTCTATTGAAATACCTTAAAAATTTATCTCTTCTTACTGTCACCCCAGATCTTCAAGAGATAGACACAATATTTTCTCTTCCAGATGCTTCCCCCCTTTGGATGGCTTATTTTTTAACAAATGAAAGCCTGGATTAATGTGTTTGGAGAGATGTAAAGCCTTCATTAATGAAAAGTTCTTGGTGGGAAATAATTTTCAGCTTGTTAATGTTGATGTCTTTTCATCGTACCAGGCCTTTAGAGGCCTGTGGGTAAGGCTGTCCATACACTGTGGTGGCCCTGTTCCTACTGGCTGTTGGCATTTGCTCACAGCGCACACAATCACATGTGCCTCTTCCTCATTTTAGTGATAGAAGGGAGAAAGGCATGTGAGTGGGCCTGGGGCTTGGGTCCAAAAAGAACACCCAAGGCCACCATCAGCTTCTGGGGTAGCAGGCAGCCAGCCATGTCCAGGCTTGTCTGTTCCCGCAATATATTGTCACTACAAGAACACCTATCACCTTGTACCATCAAGGCATTTTTTAAGCTTTAGCAAAATACCTTTGTCAGGAAAGTAGGTATTCCTGTTGTCACTTCATACAGAAGGAGATATAAGCGGAAGAAAGGAAAAGATTCACCATCCCCACCGAATCTACCTGTGCTGCGTTGGCAGAGGAACCCGTTTCTGAATGCAGGAGAGGATGATTTCTGCCTTTTCCCTGCCTGGTTGCCTAAGCCTTTCTCAGTGAGTTTATTTCCTGTTTAGTGAGTTTATAACCAAGTGACAAAATAACCATGTCCAAAAAAATACCTTTACATGCATGTGGAGTCTTATACCTTGAAGTTTCAAAATATCCCTTGTGACTCTGTCAGGTGAACGAGATCACTGAAGCATTCACGACACACACAGGTGTGTGCACGTGCCATGTGGGTGCAGGTGGCCCTGAGGACAGGGGCCATCCACGAAAGTCCAAACAAGAGAAGAGCCGAGAGGGGCCAGAACAAGTTGGAGACAGCCACTCTTTGTGAAGTTCTGAATTCCCTGAAGTTTGATAGTGTTATCACGTGATCATTCTCCTCTGATGCCTTCTCTTCTGTTCTTTAAAGAGGTGGTGACTTTAAAGTCAGCATTGGTCTCCTCATTTGCCTTATTGTTATAATCTATGTTCTCCTCTCCCGGTCCCGGCCTCCTCGCTTCCCTGAGCACAGCGACCTGAACAGTCCAGGCTCTGCTGCACTGTGGAGACCAGGTTTTGTCATCGCTGGCGGGTGCCCATTAGCAGACGGACAGCTTTACAAGTGGCAGCATTACTTCATTTCTAGTCCGTCCAGTTCAGAACCGGCAGCAGATTTAATGACTGGAAGTGTGATTGCTTTAGCAACGTGGCATTTTCAATGAGGCTAAGGTTTCGGTAGTTGTGGTCTGGAATCTTGTCAGAGCATAATTGTCATGAAGTCAAGGAAAATGAATAAAATGGGAAATTCACCCAACTTTTATTACTTAGTGATAGGTTCTAACAGTATCCAGACCACTGCTCTCTCTCTCAGTGAACCTGTCCCTACCCGAGGGTGAGTGCCGGCTGGCCTATAACTTCAAGGCCAGAGGCGGGGTCCACTTAAATGAAGCTGAACAGCGGCTGGTACATCGGTGCTGCTTACCTGCACCGATGAGGTGCAGGTCCTAGCTGTGGCTTCTCTGTGGCAAGGACGTAATAAGATGAATTCTTTCTAACTTAAGTGAGTTTATATTTAATTCCATATCTTACTCCAGTTTGCAAGTTGAAAAAATAGATAGAGAAAATGCCATAATTCTAAAAAATAGAGTCATTAAATAAGGGTTAAATAGTTTAAAAAGTTAAATTCTATACTTATTTCTGAATTTGTAATGGATTTAGTGCATATCATGACTCTGTAGGTCAGAGGTGTGCTGAAATTCAGTTGGTTTCGCTTTGGACTTTAGGAAACACCTTCATAGCAAAGTAAATTTGTCCTTTTATCATGCCTGAACAGCAAAGCATTTGTATTGATGCAAATATGGGTTAGTGCCCAAAAGTTCCACAAACTGCATTCGCAGCATGGTTTGGTGACTGAAGGATGCTATGTCAGGTGGGTTAGTCAACTGATGTCTATGTGTTGAATTGATTTGTGTATGTGTGTGGGTGGGGGGAGAGATGGATTGATTTAAAATCCTATATGATTTAGCCAGCTTTGCTTTTTTTCCTAACACATGTGCTATTCCTTTATAAAGCTAGTAGACCCTGTAATGAGTGGTAAGCCTTCTACAGGAAGGTGCAGAAACAGGTCCAAGGTTACCCTTGGTGGGATCACCTCAGCAGTGTTGTGCTGCATCAAGATCTAGAAGAAATGAAGGGACATGACCAAGGCAAATATCGTGTAATTTTATCCAAACTGCTCATAGTGATAGTCTCCTGAACCATGAGTAAAATAGAACCCTCATGTAGGAAATAGGATGGTGGGAGTCCTTTTTAAAGGTACCTAATTTTTTCTTCCTTTTCTGTCCAGCAGGGGGTAGTCTGACATTAGAGTTGCTTACAAAAGGAGCCAAAAAGAGCTCTCAATCTGTAGTCACTTAGCTGTCTTCACTGGAGGAAGAGCCATCCAAACCAGGACAGATCTTGCTACTTTGATGAATCAGACCTGCCACTCAAACCTAACGTTAAATGATATTAGCATGAAGGCAACCACTCAGCTATTTTGAACTGTGTCTTAACTACAGATAAAAGAAAGGAAAGGTAGTGTTTAATCTCTTGAATGAGCATTCCATGCTTTGGCAGATCTGTGTGTTTCTACTTTACAGGTATGTGTGCACAGCTTTATTTACCTTCTTTGGAGTCTGTTCTTTAAGACTGTGATGTTGGCCCCAGAGCCTCCACTGGTAAATCGGTGCTCTGATTGGATGTCACCATAACTATGGAAAGATCCCCTTTCCTGCTCCCTTCTTAGTGGGCTGAATTCCAGATTTGACCCCTTCTCTAGCTAAAGACAAGATGGTTTTCAATGGGAGAAACTGTTCTTAGGTGTTAGAAACTTGAACAAGTGCAGCATCTACTGATTCCTAGAAAACAAAATGGTCTATATATAAACTTGAGTGTCTAGATTTATATCATCCAACATGGTAGCCACGTGGCACATGTGACTTTTAAATTCATTAAAATTACATAGAATTAAACACAGTTTCTCAGTCATGCTAGACACATTTCAGTGCTTAATAGCCACATGTGGCTATTGTATTGGACCATGCAGATATAGAACATTCCCATCATCTCAAAGAGTTCTGTTGAACAGAACTGGTCTAGAGGCAGTTATGTGGGTTCTTTTTTTTTTTTTTAAACAGTTTTATTTTATTTTATTTTTTTATGTGAGGAAGATCAGCCCTGAGCTAACGTCCATGCTAATCCTCCTCTTTTTGCTGAGGAAGACTGACTCTGAGCTAACATCTATTGCCAATCCTCCTCCTTTTTTTTTTTCCCCCAAAGCCCCAGTAGATAGTTGTATGTCATAGTTGCACATCCTTCTAGTTGCTGTATGTGGGATGCGGCCTCAGCATGGCTGGAGAAGCGGTGCGTCGGTGCGCGCCCGGGATCCAAACCCGGGCCACCAGTAGCGGAGCTCGCGCACTTAACCACTAAGCCACGGGGCCGGCCCATCCTCCTGCCTTATTATTAATCACCACACCAATGACTTAGGAAAAGACCAGTGGATACTCATGCCCTCATGAAGAGTTAGATGTACTGGTTATAGGACCTTTCTTTTCCTTTCAAACACCTGCAAATAGAGGACCATGGACACATTTTCTCAGGGTACAATAGTCAGCAGCCTCTGACAGAAAGACAGCTGCCGACAGCCCTGTCTGGCGTGCACGTGATTTCATTTGCATTTTGATTTCTATGATTTAACTGAAGGCACAGGTTGTCTCTGCCAAATATCCCTGGCCTACCAAGGGATGCCAGGTAGAACTGCCCAGAGCAGCCTGACTTATGAGGACCGCCATGGCAGCACCACCAGCGCATCCCTAAACATTCAGTAATAAAAAATCTGTTGTTCTTTGGTCGCCAGGATTTAACAAGCCTAATCCCTAGGAGAGGTGATAAAAATTCATTAATCTAATTAAATACTTCTTATTGCCAAAGTGACTTTGTAGAGTAGCTTTGCTGAAGGATAAGTGCAAAGTAAAATGGGGTCCCAGCAGAGAAACAAACGTTAGACTTGAACAAGCTGGTGCATGCTTCATTAAACTCATAATTATCCTTTGGTTCTAAGTAGCTGATAATATTTAATGAGTATCCAAGATAATTTAAAGAAAATGTTTACTAATGAGGTACAAACAGTGCCACGGACACGGATACATAGGGTGTCATAACTGTATATCTTCCTGCTGAATCTTGTTCACTGGATATTGGGAGGGAGACCACAGCCATTGTGACAGATGTCTGAACTCAGTGAAGTGAATTTGATGGTAAAAACACATCACCAGAAGCCAAATGAGTAGAAAGTTCTACAAGACAGAGAGAATGCTGAAGAAATTTATTATTGGAACAGAGAGTTGGAAAAATAAAGTTACTGAGAAAAGACTGAATTCTATAAAATAGTTGAAGGGCTTGGGTTTTTCTCACCTGTGAGGTGCTGTCCCATGGAAAATAAATAGATTCATCCTCACCGACAAAGCACAGAATAGGACCAATGGGTGGAAGCTCCAAGGAGATAGAATTGTAACCAACCTAAGGAAGAACTTTCTAGTAGTTAAAACTGACTGAAAGTAGAATGGGCTTCTTTGAGGGGCATTGAGGTCTTAAGCATTGGTTGGATGGTCATTTTGGGGAAATAGTGAAGGGAATCTTTGGAAGTTTGCCAAATAGTCCATTCTCCTCTCTCTGCAGGAGTATTTCCATCTCTGACCTATTGAACTCGAGTGATTATGTGACTTGCTCTGGCCAATGAGATGTGAGTAGAAGTGACATCTGCCACTTCCAGGCAGAAGTTTTAAGAGAAAGGGCGTGGTTTGCTATGTTTCTTCTCTGTTTGCCACAACAACTGTCAGTGTGTGGTCACTCTGGGCCCTGAATGAACATGGTGCAGAGCAGAACCACAGCTGACCCACAATATAAGTGTAGCATGAGCAGAGTCAAACCCTTGATGTTTTCAAAACCACTGGGATTTGGGGGTTATATATTACTGCAGTGTAACAGTCTATCCTGACTTACACAGACTATATTCTGGATGAAATAACCTCTAAAACTACTTCTATAGCTGAGGTGTTATAAATATTTTCATAAAAAGCACTTAAATGTGTGACACCATCTGTGGTATCTTTTACTTCTACCTATTTAATTCCTTTACTTCTTTTGTCACCATTGTTGTAATTATCAGAGGTTATAAAGTCAGTGAAAAATCATGAATTGTCAAAATTACCCTTGAAAATAATTTAAAAACATCCACAAACAACAATAAATACAATAGTATATATACAATCCTATGTGTTATATACGCATTTATAATGAAGTTGTTGGATTGTCTTTAAGAATCATGTTGCATGACAATACATATCTTTCAATTCTAGAATTACGCACAATGTAGCAAGATACTCATGTTTTGAGAGGTACCAGGAATCTGAGACCAAACTAACTGAGGAAATAGAAATTAGAGTCTCCCATCTCGTGTTAATTGGGGCATATGCTCACTGAGTGGAACGGCAGATGGAAACATCTCCCTGATTTAAATGTTCTTTCCTTCTCTCTACCCTCAGCCTGGTGCATTAAGTTGAATTCACCTATATTACAGGTGTTTATGATGATGTCTGTTGTATTGCATTTCTTTTCTTCTTTGTTGTAGTGTGAGTGTTGGAAAGCAAGGCTAGACCCTGAATTCGAATTTCAGGTGGTGAAATGTTTAGTCCCAGGGAGACTACCAAATTTGGACGATATCATTTTGCATTTATTCCTTGCCAGGGATTTTTTTTAGGGGGGGAGATGTGGCCTTAAATTGTTCCCCAATCCCAGGGCCGGCCCCGTGGCTTAGCGGTTAAGTGCCCGCGCTCCGCTACTAGCGGCCCGGGTTCGGATCCCGGGCGCACACCGACGCACCGCTTCTCCGGCCATGCTGAGGCTGCATCCCACATACAGCAACTAGAAGGATGTGCAACTATAACATACAACTATCTACTGGGGCTTTCGGGGGGAAAAAAAAGGAGGAGGATTGGCAATAGATGTTAGCTCAGAGCTGGTCTTCCTCAGCAAAAAGAAGAGGATTAGCATGGGTGTTAGCTCAGGGCTGATCTTCCTCACAAAAAAATAAATAAATAAATAAAACTGCTTTCAAAGAAAAAAAAATTGTTCCCCAATCCCAATGTCTACCAATCCTCACCTTGGCCAGGAGTTGGCGGAGCAATAGGCTCAAACAACAGGGCAGCCACATTCTCTTAGCCTGGTTCATCTGAGAATAAAGAAAGGAGACAAACAAACATGAAACAGACTATGACAAGTAGGAAAAGTTTTTGGTCCTGAAGGCAGCCAGATTGAGAGTAAAACTAAGTCATTGTAGCATAAGGATTCTGTGAACTCTGCTTCATTTTCTTGCCTACCCACTTTAAGAGGAGACAAGTAAAATAAAGACGTAAAGCATTTTACAGTCTACCCTTCTTATTAGTAACAGCAGCAATGTCCATGTGTTGGGCAAAGGGCAGGTGATGGGAGAGAGGATGAAGGTGAGTGGTGGGATTAAAGGGAAGACAAGGCCAGGCCAGACTCATTCAAGTCTAGTAGTGCCAGTGCACCAGGAAAGCCCAAAATTTTTGGCACAGATTAGAGGAAAATGTTAAATAAATCAGTACCCTCACGTCCATCTCTCATCGTACCAATTCTCAAAACCTGTGGCTACTCAAGGATTAAGGTTTTGGATATTGTCATCAAATCCTAATCCCTGGAATGTATGAATGTTACCTTATTTGGAAAAAGGGTCTTTGCAAATGTCATTGTTAAGAATCTTGAGATGAAGAGATTATCCTGGATTATCTGAGTGAGTCCTCCAAAGCCACCGCAAATGTCCTTATAAGAGAGAGGCAAAGGGAGATAGGATGGAGAGAAGAGGCACTGCGATCATGGAGATTGGAAAGATGTGGTCACAAGTCAAGGAATGCCAACAGCCACCAGAAGCTGGAAGACGCAAAGAATGGATTCTCTCCTAGAGCCTGCAGAGGGAGTGCGGCCCTGCCGACACCTTGATTTCAGATTTCTGGCTTCTTGAAATGTGAGAGAATAAATTTCTATTGTTTTGAGCCACCTAATTTGTGGCAATTTGTTACAACAGCCCCAGGAAACAAATGTAGATTTCTAATGAAAAACGTGAGAGAAGTCCCAGGACACCATTTTGTGAACGTTGCTGTCTGGGCATCCAGACTCCTAGGGAACTGGCAGAGATTTCCACAAAGGTTTCTGTTGGATCCTTGCTTTTAACCAAGGGCCCTAGTTTCATTACAGAAAACTTCCTGCTCTGAAAGTTCTTCCTCTGGGGAAATGCGAGGTGCCCAGTTCCTCCAGGGTACTGTTAAGCACAATCAGGACCGACCCTCATAATTCTTGTGGGCTGCTGGGTAGTGGGCTAGGGAGGGACAGGGACTTGGTACAAGAAGAGGAAATGGAATGGGAATGGGAAATGTTGGGGTTTTACCACCTTGAGATGTCCTCTTCTACTGAAATGAATGTTTCTAGTTAAACTCTATATGCATGCAAATTTCAGCCTTCCAACCCAATGGGAGACTGGATGCCTAATAAGTGGGAATTAGGGGGTCTATAAGCTGTAATGGTTTGGCTTCTGTTGCTTCACAAGAGGTGGAATTCTTGTTAATAATAGAAGACCAGCAACACAGCTCAATGATATTTTCAGATGACTACATATATATATGTAAAGCTCATCATCAGGGATCAGGTAGGATGACTTCTTAACAGTGTTCACAAGGCTCACAACTGGGGGGTGGTTTTAATGCAGGAAGAGTGTAATTTTAACAGCTGCCTTTCCTGCCTCTGAGAGCAGTTTTGCAGACGTGTTACCTATTGTGCAGCACAAAAGGTGCCAGCATAGTAAGCAGTCATCAATACAGAGTCAGGAGCTGTCTGTTCACATCCTGGAAATATAAGCACATGATAATGGCCTGAATACTTCATCTTGTAGACACAGTGAGATTCATAAAACTGTCTTTTAGCCATTTTAGAGTTGAGTCTTTCTCACCCTCCAAAGCACTTCTTCAAAAACTAGCAGGCATTTTACAATTGAGCAGAGAGGCTGATACTTTTAAAACTGCTTTAAGGGGCATAGTAAATGGAAATAGCTGTCTTAACTTCAGACCAGCTGGGAAGGCAATCGTTATTTTATGTAAAATGAAATGATACCTGGTTAGCTTTATTTTTTAATACTCACCTTTATTATTTTTTCCTGAATTTTAATGGATGCTGTAGAAATAGTCCACTTATAAAATTCTACTCCCAGTGTTAAGTTATGCAGAATGATTGTTTAAAGCTATTAGAAAGTTTCCCTTTCTCAGTTCACTCTTGATTCATTCATCCCCCCACCCCCATCAGTAAATAGCTTTGCCCATATCTATACTTGTAGCATGAAATGGAAATTTCAGGCAATTTTCTGAGTAATTGAAAATGTAAAACCTCATTCTACTCAGGAAATACTTCGTTTGGGCTAATTATCCAAATACTAGTTACTTCAGTTTTCACTTTTCTGGTTAAGACCATTTGAACTCTGCATTCCCAAATTTTCTGTCTACCTGCCTTTCACCCTACAAATCAAAAAGTACCTGTTCTCTATCTCATTCTCTTCAGACCTTACTCTCCACCTTCCAATGTGACACCTAGGTTTTTTGGTCAAAGAGATACTGGATTTTGTACTTAGCTTCCTGTGTTTGTTTAGGAAGAGAAAAGTCTTTCCCTCTGAGCTTTCATTTTTCAAAATACACTCTATTTGAGGAAACCATTATACATGTATTCTCACAGGTAGTAAAAAGCATGGGCGATTTCCTCCCTGTTTTAGATTAAAAAAAAAGTTTAGAAGGCTGGTTCTGAGCTTCCCCCATCTTTATAGATAGTATGTTTCTTAAAAATTACATCTTTGCTTGGAATATTGTACATGAAAAAGATATGTTTCAATTCCAGCCAAAGCAAATGCCTTCGTGGTTGCTTGCATTTCGTATGTTGGTGAGGGATGGGGGAAGAGGCATTGTACACATTTCCTTTACCTTGAATGAGAGAGTATAGAGATCTAAGCTGAAAAGTGTAAGATGAGTTTAATTTCTGCATTACACATAGGTTACAGAGACAAACTCACACCATTGGTAACAGAGAAGAGTTCAGTGTGCCTATAATATGAGAAGAGCTTATTTGTTATTTACTCGAAAAGGACTACCATCTGTAAGTATGGATCTATTGGTTTCTGTTTTCTGGAGATTCCATTCTCCTGCATTACTTGAATTTTTACATCAGCATGCCCTTTTCTCCCTGTCATTGGAGAGTCATTTCCAGCAGATCCTGTAACAACTCCACTCTGCGCCATCACCATGGACTGAAATGCAGGCCTCATACATGCCATACTATGCTTTCAGCTGTTGACTTTCTTGACGTGGTTTTCTATTTTTATGATCCCGCATCTTAGGTAGTATATGGATCACCTGGTAGAGTTTGGCACTTTTAGTAGAATTTTTAGTTATGGATTAAATTTCACCTTAGGAAGGGCATTTTTTATCTGACTGACTTGGATTCATAATTTCTTGCACTTGGCTTTCCAGAGCACAGTTTTTGGTGAATAGTTGCAGTTAACATCTTGAGTCTATGATGCTCATAGACTACCAAACTACAGAATTCCCAGAAAAGCTAGAAATGCTATCCACCTCCAGTTCCTTTCAAACTACCTTAGGCCGGATCACATCAAACAGAGAGAAAAACCAGCATAGCTAGATTTCACTACATTTAGGCCAGTGCTGTTTTGGCTAACTAACTTAATTGAGAAGCTGAATAAAGCTGTGGATTCTTTCTTTGTTGGTGTATTTTGCACATAGAAACAACATTTTGTATATTAAGCCTCTGAAATCCATCTATGAACTTTCATTAATAAGCCAGGTGTTAGACATTGTATTGAAAAATGTAAAATGAAATGAACAAGCCATATCCTATATCCAATGCCTTAAACAATTATGACCAGATAGTAATTTATCTGAGAATCTGGCTGCCTTAGCTTAACAGACTGTGGGGTGGTGGGGACAGCCAAAGGATTCCTGATAGTCTGTTGTGATTGCTTACAGCAAAGAAAATGAATATGGTACCTTTAGTGAATATACTGTCAAAAATAATGTTCTAACCAAATAATTAGACTTTTGGTGAATAATTTTCTGTTCCTCTTTTTTTGAGAAAGATATTGATGGCAGTTTCCATTTCCATTGCTGTGATTGATATTTTTATCTAATACTGATATCATGGGTGTTTGTGCCATAGAATATTGAGGTTCAGAAAAATAATATGGGACAATGTAAATAGATATTAGAATTTATTATTTCAATTATTTGTCAATTCAATAAATACTTTTTGAGGACTCCTGTGTGCCAGGCCCATCTTGTTGCTGGGGATATAGTAATGAACAAGTCAGATATGATTTGGAATAAACTTTGTATTTCTTTAAATAAATGGAATGATTTCTCCCTAGGTAAGAAAAGTTGATTGTGAGGAGCAAATAATGTATCGTATATATTTTTTTCTTCAAAAAATTTCAACAGCTAATTTCTGAATTAGGTGAAATGTGCTCTAGAAGAATACTTGGTGGGACTGGGAAAAAGAGGCTAATATGATGGATTTTAATTACAAATGTCGTAATTACTGATGGCAGGAAGGGATATTCCTCAGTGCAGGGAATAGTTAAGAGAAACCCACATGAATAAGTGAGAGAAGGGATGCTTTCACCAAGTCTGGAAAATTACCCTACTGCTTGAATTGCGAGAGAAGCTTACAATCGTAATAAGTTATAAGGTGAGAAGGTTTTTGAAAGACCCAAGGAAAGTCTAGTGAATCAATTATCCCCACAACCATAAAAGAGCCTCCTCCTTCGTAGACAAAGATGAGAACAGCAATAAAGGCGCGAAAGGAGGCGACATACCAGCTTCCAATAATACACCTGCCTGGCTTACGGAAAAGGCTGACAGTAGGTGATAAAGCTGTCAAGGTGTAAAGGACACTTGCCAGGACTGCAAAGGGGACACACATGGTGCCAGGCCCTCTGGCCTGCTTTATTTTTTAAAAAGTAAAGGAAAGAAAAGAAAGATTTAAAAATTACAAGAAGAGCAAAATGCCATTGGTTGTTTTTCTGTACATAGTAGAAGTATGACTGGGAAGGTTCCGGTTATTAATGTTGTTGTTACTAAGAGTAGTTACATTTTCCCTGATTTCCCCTATGCCTTAATGTATGGGAAAGCTATTTTTAGAGGTGAGATGAAAATAAAGTAACAAATTGTAAGTAAAAATCAGTGATAAAATTAGATTTTAAGCCATATATTTATTATTTATTTCAACAGCTGCTCAGACATTAGGTTAGAACCCTGGGAAGTTTAAAAATAACCAATTATGTCAAAATAAAATATTTTTCCTTATTTTAGGAGTTAAACATTTACATCATTTATAAATGACCATATTGAGCAGTTTGGTCCAACAACAGGGCTGCCAATTTTATAGAGGAAGGAATCTAAATTGGGAGATATAGTGGACTTCTGTCAGCCATGATTGGCCAGCATCTTTTTGCACATTTCTAAATTTTAATGGTTTCCCATATAGTGAGTATTGTTTTCTCAAGACAGAATCCCAAACCTACATTTCCCAGCTGTTCTCTTCAGCTGAGAAACAGATATGTGACTGAGACTTTGTCATTCAGAGGCACAAGAGTGAGACTGGAACACAGAAGCGAGAAACACAAGGTGGTATCCAGGTGTGGGAAGCCACTGGTTGGCACAGTGGTGAAGGCATCTGGTCCTCTAGGGAATCTGTGATGGAGCCCCTGCATCCTGAGTTATGATGTTGATGCTGCTGTGTGGTTTATGACTTTGAGCCTTAAACTAGCCAGAGTGCATTCTGTTGTTTGCAACCAAGAGCACTAGCCAACATAAGAGGTTAAACAATTGCCTTGAAATTACCTGGTGAATTAGAGAAAGAGCCAGAATTAGAACTAAGCCGTCTCATTTCCAAGTTTCAGCTCCTTGATGGAGTTAATATCACATGGGGATTGCAAGTTTGTGTCCCCACCCTTATCACTTAGCTGAGATGAAGCCTTAGGTCCTTTGCCATTTGTTGCTCTAGGCTAGATGTCAGCAAGTCTGGCCCACTACTTGTTTTGGTAAATAAAGTTTTATTGAGATACAGTTATGCCCGTTTGTTTATGTATTATCTGTGGTTGCTTTCACACTATAACAGCAGAGTTGAATAGTTGTCATAGAGACTGTATGGGATGTAAAGCCTAAAATATCTACTATCTTGTCCTTTACAGAAAAAATTTGCTGACCCTTGATCTGTAGGCAGTCACTACCAATCAGCAGGATCTGGCAGGTGAAATGAAGCCTGTTTGGCATCCCTGGTCTAACGTGTCCCATAGTCATCCATTACTGCTCTTGTTAGCAGTATTAGCATTCAGCATGGTCTCTGACCGGAAGGCTGGTGGAGATGAGGACTAGAGACACAGATAAGGGAATATATCCACACATATGTTAGAGGATATGTACACTATTCATTCTCTTGCCTCTACATGACTTTTTATTAGAGTAGATAATTTAGGAAGCTGTGCTTTTTCACTAAGTAGATACTACCTCTGTAGATGATTAGACAGGTAGATTTCAACCAAAAAAAAAAAAGAAACCTGATCAAGATTGTTTCCTTTCTAAGCTGGCATTCAGTAAATGTCTTCAATCAAACTGGACATTGGCCACCCTTAAAAATGATTGATTCAAGTCCATGAGGGACTCGGAAAAAGTCCATACGTCGCAGCTTCAGATCCGGAAGATCAATGAAGTCTTGATGCCAATACCTCGACTTTTGACACAGTGATCCAGATAAAAGAAATCTGGCTTCTCAAAACCTTAGGAGGAAGTTACTGAGTTGACCACATCTCCGCCTGATAACCCCTTTAGTTACCCTAGCTGTGTAGAACGACTGGCGGTTTCCCGAATCTGCTGATCCGTCTAATGCTAAGGTTTTGCACGTGCTGCTTGCTCCCTCTCTGCGCATGTGCATTCTTCATCGCCTACCTAGCTCCTCCTAGTCCTTTGAGACTCAAGCCCGGTGCCATCTCCTCAGAAAGATTTTCCTGATCTCCATCCTCTGGGCTTACCTCTGTCGTGGTTCTTCATATCATGTTGTATCCATTTACTTCTCTGTCTCCCACAGTTGATTTGCAGGCTCTGGGTTGTTTATCTCTGTTCCCCGCACATAGCAGAGTGCTTAACATACAGTAGGTGCTCAAAATACCTTCATTAAAAGAAATGACATCCTTTTTGTGGTCCAGAGGCAGGGCCTTCTGAAGGGAGTTAAGCTTTCTTTTGTGGTTTCTTCTTCAGCAAAGGATTACAATGCAGCGGGGCTTTTAATTTGATTCTGAGCCAGTTTATTTACTTTAAAATGAATGGAGAGAGAAAAAAGGAAAGAAAATGCATCAAAATGCAATGCCATGCAATTCGAGGTGGTGGGATTCTGATTGATTTTTTATTTTGTTTTTATGCTTTTCTGTAATTTCTAAACTTTCTACATGGTTATGTACTTTTAGCTTTACAAATAGAAAAATAGACATTAATAACAGCTAGAAAATAACTGGAATAAGATGCCAAATAGATTAGTTACTATTTTTATAAAATTAAAACTTTTTAACAAGCCGGTTTTAAAATTCTAAACAAAATACCAGTAACCAGAAAATGGAAATAACCTCAGCCTAATTTTACAAAAGCTATGTAATGACGTTGAAGCATTAAGGTGGATAGAATGAATATCTGGTATCAGAAGCTTTGGTTTGGCCCTGGGTTAAC
Source organism: Diceros bicornis minor (assembly GCF_020826845.1). Taxonomy (NCBI): domain Eukaryota; kingdom Metazoa; phylum Chordata; class Mammalia; order Perissodactyla; family Rhinocerotidae; genus Diceros; species Diceros bicornis. The sequence goes on from NC_080762.1 coordinate 34,740,799, forward strand.
TCTAGAGGGGGGCCCTATGTTCAGCTAGCTTTATCCCCCTTTATCCCAATAAGCAGAGAGGGACAGTTTTTGAGAATTGTTTTTATTTACAGCTCCTCTGTAGCCTATAGAAGGAAGGCGGATGAGAAGGTTTCCAGGAGCAGAAGGGGAAAAAGTCATTGTCATATGGACTCAGGGAAAGCATTAGCTCCACACTCAGGCAAGGGTTGTGGATTATAGCATCCGCAGGCCCAGCCGTCAGCGACAGGGCTCAGAGTGAAAACAACCCAGTGCAATAGACACAGGGTTGGTTAGTCAAGTGTTGATGTTACCTGCAGGCAACCCTAAAACAGAATACTCAAATGTGAAGCCTTGTTCTTATGATCATAAATGTAGTACAATGAGGAAAATCCTAAAAGGGCAAGTGCTGGGATTCTGATCAAGGCCAAGTGCCAGCTAGGGGAACCTGTAGAGCCAAGCTTGCAGGCACCCACCGAGATGGCCTGGGGGAGCTCACCCAGGGGGTCGTGCTTATGCACACAATGCTGTAGTCACTTATGAAACGCCCGCATCAGAGCACTCACACAACAGCCAAATTGCTAATGTTTATATTTACCCCAGAATATCTTTCAAACTGTTTGTCACTCACAAGTTTATAATACTGTCATATGGTGACTTTAGTATGTCTTTAGGCCTCAGTTTCTCAAGAATTAAGCTTCCAGGTTGAGATTTTTGAAATTTTATTTACTCTTTTACATGTTAATTCACAAACAAGCACATCTGAAAGCACAGATTAAAAATACACCCACATCAGGAATTCTTCTAGATACACATAAGTAAGAGAAGGAATATGTCAGAATTTTTGGAAAAAGATACTGTTCCATTTTCTGTTATTCAAATTTAAGAACTAAATTTTAAATGTGTTGGAAAAGCCATTGGTTCACTAATAATATTTCCTATATTAGGAATAATTCAGTTCATAATTCTATGATCAAATCCAATAATCCCTTTCCTGCTGGAGCAGAACTACATTGTAGGGTTCATGTGCTCTTTGTAATAACTATCATCATTATGCCACTCTGAACTTTGGAACATCTGTCACCGTGGCGTGGAAATTATTATAATAAAATTACAAAGAGTGTGAGGGAGGATTTCAGACAGTATCCTTTAAAAGCAAGTATGTAGAAATCAGTTTTTAAGTAAACTGGATAGTTGAAAACCCCTGCCTTTCTTTACCTCCAATCTCGCAGCTCTGTGGTGATTCATCCTGAAATTCAGGTTGGCTGAAGCGTTATTAACCTTGTTCAGTTGACACTAACCTCAGTTCTGTTACTCAGCCTTGCTGACATGTCATAACTTTAATATGTGAAATCTTGAGAAAAGATAGAAACTTTTGCATTGATGTGTGATTAAACTGTTTCTCCTTCTCAGGAAAATCTCACATTTTGAAACCTAAATACATTTTCATCTCCAGGAGACCAGTCAGATGGCCTCTTCTCATTACTGTAGTGTTTCCCCCTCTAAGCTGGGAGGGAGTTGGGGTAGTTTGATGGATGAATGTATTTGTCTTTTGGAAGTTTTCTGTGTCATCGCTTGTGCTACCTGAGGCCACCAAACTACCTTGCCGGTTAGTTAGTGTTCCAAGCCCTCTTCATCAGCAGAGTGCTCACGCTTCACAGTTCCTGGGGAGGTAGCTCGCTATTGTCATTTCCAGAGGAGAAAGATGAAACTTGAAGGATCAAGTTACTTGCTCAGATTCAGACAGTGTCTGTCCACGCAGTGCAGAGTGGAGGATGGATGGGGCAGCAAATGCGTTGGGAAGAGACCACAAACCTGATTTATTCAGGATATTTCCCCCTCATCCCTCCCAGCCTCCTTAAATCCCTCTTCCCTCACCTCCTTTCCTCAATAAATTTTTTTCCTTAAATTCTCTGGTAAGTGACTCAACTCTCCTCTCCCTAACATTTTACTTTGTTTGTGTGAATGGAGCCTTAGAGAGATAGGGATGGTGGACAAGTTTTGCTGCACTTTGTATAGTTTATAATCCATGATCAAAGCATTTTGGGAAGAAGTCGGCCACCCTTTCACTTTTCAACACTGGACTTATGCTGGGTATGCAGCAAGGAAGTCCTTCAGCAATGCTATTTCTTATTTGCTCAGGGCTTTTTGACTCCATGAGTGTGAGGCTGATGAGGTATCTTCGGGGCAAATATCCCCCACTGGGGATCATTCCCTATTCCTCTGTAGACATCATTTATTCAATCATTCATTCCCTCATTCAAGAAATATTATGTGCTAGACACTGCCACAATCATAAGTGGCCAATAAGAATAAGAGTTACTGTGCTTATGGATCACATTCTAGAAGGAGAGACAAACGATAACCAAGGAAACAAACAAACAAACAAGATAATTTTACCTTGTGACATACAATGAAGGAAATAAATGGGGGACTTGACAGAGAATATCCCAGCAGGATGGTTCTTTAAATAGGGTTGTCTGGAAAGGCTGCTTTAAGGAGTTGCCTTCTGCACTGACACCTGACAGAAGGGAAGGGCTTAGCCATTCCAGGACCTGGAGAAAGACCAAACCAGGCAGCAAGAACAGGAAAATACTCAGAGGTGGGGATGAGTTTGACTTATTCAAGGGGTTGGAAAGGGACCAGTGTACTGGAACACAGTGAGTGTGGGGGTGTGGTAAGCAATGGGGTATAGTCAGACCTTGTTGGGCTTTGTCAGAAGTGATGATTTTCAGCTAGAACACAACAACACAGTCACACTGGCTGTTTCCAGTGAGTGTCCATTTGAGTGGTCTATGCCTTGTGTTAGATGTTTATTCCCACCCCAGTCACAGGCCATGGCAAGGACGATTGTACTGTAAAAGCATGTGTGTCACTATTTCCTGTTAATCTTCCCAGGCTACCAACATTAGGTGAGCAGTCAAGAACTGAAGAGCTTGGCCCCCAGAGAGGTGACCATTTCACCCCCTGAGGACATGAGCTAGAGCAGAGCACAGGTTGCCCCTGTTCCTGTTCTGACCTTCCTGTTTATCCAGAATCATTCTGAGACACTTGCATTTCCTTTGGCAGCCCACACAGCACTTAACCTTCACCATGCAAATTAGTATTAATCTATCAAGGATTCCAGGCCAGCCTGTTTTTGTCCCCATTAACCTCTGGCTAGCCCTACACTTCTCCAATAAAGAGAACTCCATTTCCTAATCAATGGTCACTTCCCGATGGAAATCATAATTATGGTTATGCAGCATTCGGTTAGCATACACAGCTTTTATGAGTGTGATTGATGGCAGTGAGGCAATGGGACTGAGTGGGTCACATGCCCAGTTGTTTTGCTCATCTTATTTTGCAGGTTATATAGGGTGGCCATGTACTTTATTTTCCAAAGAGGGGCACTTTCGAGAATGAAAGGGGGCTCTATTAATAATTATTCCATGAAAGCAGACATAAACTGGGGTGGGTGGTCACCCTAGGTTTTCAGTATTTGGATACCACACACTGTTGTTATATTTTCTAGGTTTTTTCATATAACAATGAATGACAGTCACTCTTTCTTGCCCCTTATAATACAATCAAGTGCGTTAAGTCCATCCATTTTATGGATCTAAAGAGAAAGTCACAAAATGACCTTCCCGATAGAGTGTCTTACTGGTGCCTTATGCTAAGCTTAAGAAGGAAATTGCTAAACCAAAGTTTGTAACCTCAGAACTGCCCTAAAGATCTAGATGGTTAGGAAAGTGGCAGAGAGGTCCTAAAGCTGTTTGGTTCCCTTGCTCCACATTCACCTCCCTGCATGAGGAAAGCACCTCTGAGAGGGGAGAGGTGGAGGTAGCATGCAGATAATTTGCCTAATGATCTCTAGTCAGACCACCCGCTAGTGACAGTGAAGGTGGAAAAGGAGTTATTCTCAAGACAGCAAATAATTTGCCACAGTGAGAACCAGTTGTGTGTGCTAATAGGAAATGGATTGTCTTGAGAGAAAGGAATGAACCGAGTGAACCTAATTTATTACACTTGGCATTACGGGAAAGAAAAATATATAACCCTAAATATCCTCAATCGGCAAGAATACTTTTTATTATTCTTTATTTTATTAGAAAATCTTTAAAAAGAGTGTTGACTGAATGTTTGTTTGCTTAAAGAGCACAAAACTGTTGGATTAATTTAACAGTGTATTCTCTCCTCCCTCCCCAGTCCATATTTAAACCAAAGTCTGTCAGTCAAGTTAAAGATGTTCTTCAGACTCTGAGTCTCAATGACTCTGTCAGTAAGAGATTCTTTCCATTGGGATGATGTTCCTGAAGATGCAAATTATTCCTAAGCAGGACCTGATGTTTCATTTTTTCTGAGGCCAACTTTTCTTCTTTAATAGGAGGACTGCCTGAGGCCTGCTGTGAAGAAAATATTTAGTTGGATGATTTAGACTAACGAAGTCTCTCATATAATTCCTCACTAGAGTTTTAGTAAGCTATGTCAACATGCTGACATGTTGACATTTACAGGGAAGCTCACCTAATCCTCCAATGACTCATCTCCTCTCTCCCTGCCTACTGCTGTTTCCTACCCTTTCACATTGTTATGGAAAAAATGAGCCTTCTCTGTATTGGGATAGCTGTCCCCTCAAACCCCTGTCTGTGCTCTCAATTCAGTGCAGCTCAGCCTGGAAACAAATATTTTTGGAAACAACTAGGATATAACTACATAACTAACAAATTAAACAGGGATGGGGGTGTGGTTTGATTCTATGGAAAACTAACAAATTACCCAGTGTGAATCCTATGGATGCAAGTTTAAGGATGATCCATCCTAGAAGTGTTTTGCCATCTGCACCAGTGTCCAAAAAAATGCAACGTGAGCCACATATGTAATGTAAAATTTTCTGGTGCCACATAAAAAACAGGTGAAATTAATGTTAATAATTTATGTTATTTAACCTAATATATGCAAAATACTATCGTCTCAACATGTAATCAAAATGAAAAGTATTAAGGAGATATTTTATGTATTTTTTCATGCCAAGTCTTTGAAATCTGGAGCATGTTTCAATCCAGACTAGACACATTTCACGTTCTTAATAGCCACATGTGGCTAGTGGCTACTGTATTGGACAGGACAGTGCAGACGTAAAGCGTTGCTAGTCAAAATGTGGTCTGCGGACAGATGCCACTTTGTGAACTGTTTGGTACAGGTCCACCGTGAGATAAGTTCAGAAACTGAAAGGAAGTGTTTAAAACTTTGATAACAATTTGACATTGCCATGACATCTAAGCATGTGATCATTTTTAAAGTAATTTCTTCATGTTGTATTTTACAGGATATTAGTCTGCAATTGACTGGGGGTGGAAAAGGGGAAGAAACCTGAATCTTCTTCACAAATAGCTTGAGAAGCCCTGCTCCAGTCCTTCCACCCTTCCTACCCTGTATTTCTCAACCTCAGGTTAGCCGGGCAATCTGCAGAAGTGGATCCTTCAGAAGTCACTAGTGGGGCTCATTGTGAAACTGTGGCTTCATTCTGGTTCTCCTTCTCCTCAACGTTTCATGATATTTAACTGTTGATCACCTCTTTGTTCTTAAAATTGTCTCTCCCTGAGATTATTGGTTCTCTTAGCTGATTTCTTCATCATCCTTCCTCTTCTAAATCCAGGTCCGCCAGGGAGTAGCATGGTTGGAAGTGAGCTAATTTAGGAAGAGTGATTTGTCTGTTGAGCATAGTATGGGCAGAGTGGGAATCTGGGAGATGGGTCACCAGGAAGAGGAAGAGTGCACGTGTTAGTCAGGATTCTCCAGAGAAATAGAACCAATAGGATATATCTATCCTATCTATCCTGTATCTATGTATAGATATATCTCTATCTATCATCTCTCTGTCTATTGGGATAGAGAGAGAGAAAACATAAGGAATTGGCTCATGTGATTATTATGGAGGCTAAGTCCCACGATATGCAGTTGGCAAGCTGGAGACCCAGGAAAGCCCATGTGTAGTTTCAGTCTGCGTCCAAAAGGCTGAGAACCAGAAGAGTCAACAGTGTAAGTTCCAGTCCAAAAACCTGCGGGGTCGAGACCCAAGAAGAATGAAAGTTCAGTTTGAGTCTGAAGGCCAGAAAAGACCAATGTCCCAGCTCAAAGCAGTCAGGCAGGAGGAGTTCCCACTTATTCTTGGGAGGCTCAGCCTTTTTGTTCTACTCAGGCCTTCAACTGATTGGATAAGGACCACCCACATTTGGGAGGGCAATCTGTTTTACTTAAGTCTACTAACTCAAATGTTAATCTCATCCCAAAACACCCTCACAGACAAACCCAGAATAATGTTTGACCAAATATCTGGGCATCCTGTGGGCCAGTCAAGTTGACACAAAAATTAACCATCACAGCGCATATGGAATTCAGATGAGAGGTGATAGAGCCTGCATATAGGCAGTAGTCAGGTGGTGGAAAGGACCAAGCTGAGAGACTGTTAGGAGGGGGACAATGGCAGGATGTGGGGTATGAGACAGAGGGAGCAGATGAAGCTGACTCCCAGGCTTGGGTAGCGGGATTCCAGAGAGGGCCAAATATACCTGGATGTCTCCCCAGCACCTGGAAGTTAAAGTCAAAGTATCCGCAGTGAAACCCCTTTCCGCCTTCTCTTCTAGTTCCTTCCTCTCACCCCCAGCTCCTTCTCCTGACTGCTGTTCTGTAAACAATCAGAGTCATCTTTGCTTGTCTTCTCCTTTTATGTCCCATCTCTTGTCCCATCTATAGATTCTATTTCCATAGACTCACTCCCTTCCACCCTCTTATTTCCATTCATATTCCTTAGCAACCAGCTAGAGCAGACTTGTTACTTCTAGCCAGGCTCTTGCAATGTTCTCCTAATGCATCTTATTATTATCCGGCTCTCTATGCTTCAAACCACCTTGCATGTCACTGCCAAGTAGTCTTAAGTAGTCTTTGTCTCCCGTCCCCCAAATCTCCAATGCCTACTCATTGCCTACTAATGATGTCTAGTCTCCTTCCCTGGGAATTCAAGGCCCTCCATAATCTGGACCTAGTAGACGTTTTCAGGTTCATCTTCCATCCTATGTTATTGAGCTCTCTGAATGTCAGGCACTGACATAGATCTCTCAGGTCCCTCAGGTCGTGGAGGAAAAAGCAACGTTCACTGAGAGCACGTGGTAAGGGGCTTTAACCTGACTCATGATTCTCATTAAGATGAGCCTTAAAGGATTTTTAGGAATTAGCCAGGAAGAGGAAACAATACATGCCAAGGCCTAGACATTAGAAAGATATGATTCATTCAAAGGCCTAACAGAAAAGTACATGGTTGAATCCACAGAGGGCAAGGGCAAGCTCAAAATGATGCCAGAAGGGCATAAGGCAACTGTCTTAAGAATGTGGGACTTAATTCTAAGGGCAGTGGGAAACCAGGGAAGGATTTTAAGCAGGGATGTGAAATGATCAGATTTGCCTTTTAAAAACTTCACTCTAGAGCTAGCCCTGATGGCCTAGTGATTAAAGTTTGGCACTCACCGCGCTGACAGCCTAGGTTGACTTCCTGGTTGTGGAACCACACCACCCGTCTGTCAGTTGCCATGCTGTGGCAGTGGCTCACATAGAAGAACTAAAACAACTTACAACTAGAATATACAACTATGTACTGGGGCTTTGGGGAGGGAAAAAAAAAGAGGGAGATTGGCTACAGATGTTAGCTCAGGGTGAATCTTTCCCTGCAAAAAAATATATGAAAAATAAACAAACAAAAACTTCACTCTAACTTCTATAGGTTTTAATTATTAGTCACCTCTTTTTGTTTCCTAAAACTTTCTCTAACATTTTTAACCCTATGTTAATTTTTATCTCCGTGTAAGTTGGGAATTCCAAAACTTATTTGTTTCCAAGAAGCTATTCCTATAACAACCCTCTTGCATGCCCTGTGTTCTTTGGAACACCATTTGAGAAACGCTAATTTAAATAATTTTAAATAATGCATTGTGGCCCTATTGAAATCCAGCTCATCTCGCCAGACCCAGATCTGAGTCATCTTTCCAGTCCTGGCACAAATGTCTGGAGCCTCTCCCAGATCCCACTGTCAACTCTAAAGTCAGCTTTCTTCATCCTTTAAGGCAAGGCTGCTTTCAGATCTTAAAAGGCTACAATTCTAGGATATCAGAGACCTCTGTCTTTTCTGACGTCCTATAGGGCATAGTTGACACATCTCCTGGGCTCTCATCAGTGGACCAGAGCAGAATGTGTGTGTGGCTAAATTCTCCCTTGAAGGCAGGAGTTGGGGTTATTAGTGTCTCTGTCTCTCTCACAATCCCACTACCTTGTCCAGAGGGGAACCTTCATTGCAATTTAATTAATCCTTACACCATGAGAAGCCACTCTCCCACTATTCTACGCCACATATAAATATAGCTCCTGTGTATCTTCCACAGAACTGCAATCCTCCCAACCTTGTCTGGCTGTCTGTCAGCGCCCATGCCTGCAGGCGTGCTGGAGGGGAGAGCTCTCCTGGTTCAGTCCCCCGGGATCCTCAAAGCCCTGGCAGACTCCTGTCACCCACCTTATGTTTTTAGCCCCCAGACTGAGGCTCTGCGATGCTTTCCAGAGATCCCCAAGGATATCTGGAATGCACAGACCAAGACAGCACATGAAGGGCAAATTCATCTCTCCACTTAGTGCTTTCTCAGTTTCTCAGTTGGTGAACCAGGGATGAGAAGGTCTGTTTCCTATTGTGTCTTTGGGTGTTTCTCAGCCTGCGCGTAAGAACAGTCTTCCTTTGGTCCAAAGCCTATCACAGCTGCATTTCCTCTTTTGTGATAGCCTGTGTGTGGCGAAAGCAAGTGCGGAGTAATGGCTTTTGTCAAGGAGTCCGTCCTTCCCCACGTCAGTGTCGGCTGCCCTTGCTGGGGCTTGTTCCTCTGGCTCCTTGTGGGAAGGACTGTCAAAAGATGTCAGGATAAATTCTCTGCTCTTACTTGTTCCTTTCTCTCTCTCTCTCTCTCCTCTCTCTTTTGATTCTGTCTTGATGTCATCTCTTCAAAGTATACTACCTGTAAAATATTGATTCACAGCAGGCTGCATCTGCCAGGATCAGATTTCTCTTCTGCTGGCAGCAGTAATAAACTACCACAGACACCGCAGACCTGGTGCCAGCTGCGTTGCCGCTTCACACACATCCGTCTGTCTTTTGCCCGACTCTACATAATGCAACAGCGTCTAGAGACATTTCAGAGATAGAGAAACCAAGTAACAACCAGTGGGGACATAAAAGAGCCGGGGGAGCCTGCAAACAGAGGGTGTAACGGGGATCACCATGAAACTGAAGCTCCCAGGTTTCCTGATAGCAACTGGAAAAATAGCAAAGGAAAACGAAGCCACCCGGTTAACCGCCCATGGGAGCGTCATGGCAACGGTCATCTGCCTCCTTCTGTTCTTCTTCTTTTCCCCTAGTCATCTTGGGCCGCCTTGTGGAATTGTACCTTGAAGCACTGATAGCTTATGCACCCTGCTGGGAATATCAAACCCCAAGGAAGATCTTATGTAACAAAGATATGAATTTTATTTGGGGAGGAAAAAGAGAATTAATGGCTAGACAGCAGGGCAGGGTGATGAAGAGCCTAGACTCTGAAGCCCAAACCTGGGTTGGGTACCTGGCTCTGCCAGTTATCATCTGTGTGATTTGGGGCAAGTTACTAAATGTATGTCCCCATTTCCTCATTGGTAAAATGGGATTGTTGTTATGATTAAGCGAATTAACAGTTGTAACGCATTTAGAATAGTGCCTGGCACAGAGCACTATTGAAATGTTTCTTAAGTACATACATACAATTCCTCTTCTCTTTTGGGGATGTAACTCATCCTCTTGGAAGGTTGCCAGAGCAGCTAGGCAGCTGGGGGATGACCAAACCCCCAAGGGGAGCCTGAACATTCTCGTCTTGCTTTGTCTGCAAGTGTGCACTTGTTTGAAGGTGTCCCACTCTCTGAGAAGGTGACTTGTGATTCAGAAGCACAGCAGTTGTGGGAAGGTTTTTCTGAACCTCAGTGGTGTATGTCTGTGTCATTCACGTCCTGGCTGGGGGAGGAAAGTATTAAAAAGAGAAGCGACCATCCGAAGTCAGTAAATCCGTCATCAGAGATGACAGCTGTGGGTTTGCATTCTTGTTTTACTGCGACTTTGAGCAAGTTGGTGAAGGTGGCCTTGGCATCCGGCTCTGGTCTGTGAAGAGCTATGATTTTCTACTGTGTGAAGCTACTGAAGGGACCCTACCACTTAGCACCCTCCGGGGAGCCTTCCCTTTTGCAGTGCGGGAAATTTACCCCTTGTGACCAACTGTTAAGCTTCCTTTGAAGCCTCTTCTAATTCAGATTTGGTTCGGCTCATGATGGCTTCAGAGTCAGTGGGGAAAACGTTTACGATATGACAAACCAGCAACCTGTATTTTTTACGTACTGTTAGAGAAATCATGAGTCTTTTATACTCGCGTTCTTTTGCTTTTTGTTGGGAGAGGTGTCCTTTGAGACCCCCCAGTTCCTCACTTTATATTCTTTCTCCTCTTCAAGCCTCAAAGCTCTCTGCACAGTAGCAGGCTTCCCTTTGATGAGGCAGGCTGGAGAAAGTTCCATTTGAAGCCTGCCAGAGTCAATGGTCTGCGGTCAAAAGGGGGACTGCCAAGTCAAGAGAAGCTTCCATTCCACCGCTGGGGGGTTACTTCCTTCAGAACGACGAGGCTTATTTCCATTTCCCTAAGGCCTTGAAGGGCACTACAATCTCGTGGGCTTCGTGTGGGCCCAATGCACCCACCCTGCCACGCTCACCATGGCATGCTCCAAAGAACTGTCTAGTTCTTCTTAAATTATGGTTTGTGGCCCTTTTCAGATATAGAGCAGGAGATTAGCACTGTGCAAAGCATCTTGGGACATCCAAAGGTGGGGCTGTGGGAGATAGAATATCTGAGGATAAAGAGTGGTAAGTGAGCTGCCAGCAGGAAGACACAAGGGCTAAACCTTGACCCTGAGCCAGGTTTTGTCAAAGATATGATGTGGAGAGTGAATGTCCCCTATAAAGAAGAGAGGTGAGAGGATGGCTCCTTGGGAACCACAGAAAGGGGTACACTGGTGTCATTAACTGCCTGGGCTTGGAGAGCAGTTCTGCAGTTATATGGCCTTGGGGACAATGACTTCACCTCTCTGTCTCTAGCTTCTCATCTTTAAAATGGGTTATTATGAGGATTGAATGTGGTAATCCATGTAAAGTGCTTAGCACAGAGACTTTACATAGTAAGGCTCAGATTAATGTTAACATGTTAGTATAAAGAAATATTGAGAGTGAGGAATTCCTCAAGATATAACCCCTTAGGAACACAATGGGAAAACCATGGAGAACGGATTTTTTTTAAAGGCCAGTTAATAAAAAACTTAAAAGTCACCCTTCGTTTTTATTCCCCAGCAAAATTGTCCACTCATCCTCCTGTTTACCTGCTTACCTCCCTGGTAAGCAGTAGGCACTCAATAAATATTTGTTCAATAAGAGAACAAACATTCAGTCTTATATTTATATCTGTGAGCTTGGTGATCATCAGTAGTCTAAAAATTTCACCATGGGCTCCACTGATTTGATTATAGTTCTATTGTTCCTTTCAATTTAAAGGAAGTCTTTCTGTTGTCTGTTTTGTTCTTTTTCAGGTCTGAAGCTTAGGAGTGTGTTAACTTGCATGACTGGGTTAACCTAAACCATGCTAAGTGTTTCCTATGCAGTCATTCAACCAAAATTACCAAAGAACAAAATAGACTAGAACAATATACCTTGGTAAGTATTAAGACACATATAAATATAAGCTGCTATGGAAATACAAAGGAAGAGAGCTTTATCTACCTTGTGAGTGTGTGCATGTGGGGAAGAGGAGCTCAGAAAAGTTTTAAGAGATGTTGGCATTTAATCTTCTGATAGTAATGTGTTACATTTCAATGAATAGGTGGATACTATGGTGAGAAAAATGTTTGTAGACTAACTAAACATTTAGTGAAATATACTCTACACAAGGGGATGAAAATTCTAGGATGTGGAAGTGTGATTCTTAATATCCAGCCTTGCAAAATATAAAACAAAGAAATATCCTGGCTGAACTTCCCTAGTGTGAGTCTCTTTAACTTTTCTTTCTTCTCTTTCCTTTTTTCTCTCTATCCTTCCTTCCTTCCTTCCCTTCCTCCTTCCCTCACTCCCTCTCTTCCTTCCTTTCCTTCCTTCCCTCCCTCCCTCCTTCCCTTCTTTCGTTCTTCGTCCTTCCTCTCTCCCTCCCTTCCTCCTCCTTCCTCCCTCCCTCCCTTCCTCCTCCGCCCTCCCTCCCTTCTTTCCTTCCTTCCTTCCATCCTTCCATCCTTCCTTCCTTCCTTCCTTCCTTCCTTCCCTCCTTCCTTCTTTCCTCCCTCTTTTCTCTCTCTCTCTCTTTCTTTATTTTCCAGCTTTATTGAGATATATACTTGACATCTTTAACTTTTAAAAGCAATTTGGTTCTGTGATTATTCTACTGGAAGGTCAATGAGAATTTGGAGAGCAGATTGATGGGGAAAATGAGTCTTTTATGACTAACTAAACTACAGTTACAGCTTCTGGTCAGAGGAATTAACCAAAGAAGGCAAGGGTGTTGCATAGGGCATTTCTCTCATAGTTTCTGTAAGAGAGAGAATGAGAAAGCTTTATTTTATATTGACTGACTAATATCTGTCAAAGAAGAACAATGCCAAGAGTTAAATAGAAATATCAGGTGATCGCTTTTATTAATAACATTGAGATGGAACACACAGTGCCTGCCATATTACTTAGGAAATTGCTTGGGTAACAAAAACTCTTTTACTTCATGCGTAAACACAGACAAGGGTATATGAGTCACAGGGAAGCTAGTTCAGGTAATGGCTTGGCATCTGCAATGGTAAAAAGAAATGATGGAGGGTTAGAAAGCAAAGGGAAAACTCATTTGAAGAGGGAGAATCAATAATGTTAGCTAGCATGTTTGCTCATCTGTAAAATGAGGAGTTTGGGGCTGAATTGAGTCCAAGGTTCTTGCCATCTATGACACATCGTGGACCTATGGATCCAGTAAGGAGCAGACAGGCAGTAGAGGGAACTGACTGGCTTATTTATTAAAACTTATTATGCTTTTCTTCTCAAGAAATTGAAAGTTCTGAAAACAATGTTTAAATCCAGGGCATTTTTAAAGATAAAAATGAAAATATAACAAAACACAGGCAAAAATGACAGAGCACAAATAAATTAAGTGTCAATATCAAACTGATGCTTCAACGCACATGCTCTTTTCTCTGGGACTGAGATATTTGGAAAGTTCATCGAATCTTTGGGACATCAAATAACATTTAGTATATCATTTCTTTGTTGTACTAAAGAGTATCCCCAAAGCCCCAGAGTGGAGAATTTTAGGAAACTTCAGCAACTTATAGTCATGGTGTAGCTTTGGTATTGAGAGAATCTGCTTCAAAATGAAAAACAAGGTCAGTGCATGTCATGGGTTCCTGAAAATTTCTATGTTCAGTTGAACATTTTGGAAAAGAGAGATGTTCAGCAAAATGTGAGCTCCCCAATCACAGAGTTGTCACTGGAAAGTGGTTGCCCAATCATGGACATCTTTGCCAAGCCCCTTGCCTCTTGGTAGGGTCATGTGACTGTTCTTGTCAGTGGACTATTAGTAGAAGTGATGTACATCATTTCTTGGCCCAGGATGTTAAGAATAGAGTGTGCCTTCATGACAGTCTGTTTTCCCTTATGACTGGATGTAGAAGACTCCACAATCCTAGGGGATAACAGAACCCTAGGATGGAAAAAGCCCAGATCCCTGATAGACTGCATGGAAGAAATCTGCCCATCTACCAGAAACCCTGCATAGTGCTGTTAAGTGAACAAGAAATAAACTTCTATTGAACTTTTGGGGTTTATTTATTATAACAATTACCTGATTGATATAGGCACCAAATCCCTTGGTCTTGTTCAGGATGGTAAATTAGTTCATTGGAGAGATACACATACACTCTGATTTATGGGTGATGGAGCCTGTTGGAAATCCTGATATGTCCTATGGTCTAAAGATATGAGGAAAGAGAAATCAGTAATCCTTTCTTGTGGTGTTAAGCTCTTGTAAACAACTATAATGCTCCACCTATTTTTAGACTTAGACTTGTCTAAGTCAAGGTGGGACATTTTTCTTCAGCTATTCAGAAGCATCAAAGAGTTGCTTTGATAATTGCCAGCTTGATTTGAGAAAAACAAGTTTCTGATATTTCTTTGGTCATAATTGATGAAAAGGGACAAGTATGATTGGTATGAAGTGGGCAAAAAAAATATGGTTAACACTATAACAGAAAATACTATTCATTTTTATACTTACTTCCTGAGTTTAGAAAATGAACCATAGAATCCTCACCTGTCAATAGCCACACTGCATTTCTGCTATAGCTAGCATTATAAAAACACAATGGACCAAATAACATGTGCAATCGATATATCTGCTGGTCAAAGAATTTCCTGTTAAAACCCAATCTTCCCACTTTTGATTGGCACTCATAGTTTTTTGTACCTGCTTGTGGTCAGTACACTCTTTAAGCACTGAGCTAATGTAAACCCAAGAGTTAGATAAACAGTCTGATGTAGTCTTAAAGGCAGAACTTTATATGCTTGTAAAGTTATAGAAATAGCACCATTGTAGAAATTGATAGAAACTGATCATAGCCAAAATCTGAGCAAGGAAAAATTGATCGCTATAAAAAAACCTTGTGTGATAAAATGATTTAATTACTATGATGACAAGATGAAGGAAAAAAAGCACAATTACAGCTAGGACTGCTATAGTCATGTCAATATATTAAATACACCGGCTAGTTTTGGCAAAACTAATAAGAACCTCTCTCCTAGGGCAAAGATGAATGTTTCCAGATACTGTCGTATTTTGAACACTTCAGAGTCCTGCCTTATCTTTGGGATGACTTTTTTTGTGTGTAATTCACAGAAAGGCTTTATTGGTTATTGCCTACTTCACTCAACTCCCTGTTCGTGTGAAGATTAAATATGAAATCATTGTTCTTTGAAAGTCTCCAAAACAACTCACTACACATTTTCGTAGACTCCTAAAATTTTTTCATTTTCTTTTTTAATGATTGGGAATTATTTAGAAATAACAAGTTCCACCAGGGCCAGGACTAGGGTGAGGGAGTGAGGTGCCTAGGGTGTAAAATTTAAGGACGCACTCGTTCTCACCCTGCACCTGCATGACCCTGAGAGTGAGTTGCTCCTTAAATTTTGTACCCTAGGCACTTCACTCGCCTCACCCTAGTCCCATCACTGAATGCCACAGATTAACTAGTGCGAAAAGTCTACATCTGAGGTGTGCAGAGCAATCTGGGACTGCTTAAACATAGTTTCTGTCTGAGTTTGGGTATCTGGTAGTAACTCCTTAATGAAAAATGCAGGGAAATCAGCTCCAGTGTCAAGGTGAATTCCTGCTGAGCAAATGACACCGGGAAAGAAAACTCCTCTTTTGGTCTTTGCTTGAATAATAATAACAATAAAAAGACCTATAATTGGATTTCCTTAAAGACTTGGAGAACTCACATCTTTATAACTTTTCAGATTGAAAGGTAGTCCTTTTGAATTCTAAGTTTGCAGCCTACATTTTTTAGAAAGTAAGATTACGTAGCTTCTGAAGAAAACCGGGAACCATGAAGTGAGCAATATTTGCATTCACGAGTTATTCTGTGTTGGCAGATTGTCATCTTTCGTAGAAATACCACAAGTTTTCAAAAGGACCACTTTGAACATAAAGAGTTATATTTAATCATATTTTTTTTTGTTAATAAAAAAGTCATTTTGAATTCTCACTTTGACAATCAAAGATTCTATCGCCCTTTAGCATGCGGCAGCCCATTTCACGTAACCACATTGCAATCAAGGGCACCATGCCCCTCTCATCTTCAACTCTGCCGGAATAATAGCCCACATTCACACCTCTGCCACTTAAGTTTCTAAAGGTTCCTGTTAGCAGAGGAATGAGAACCCTATTATCTAGCAAATTTTAGTGGCCTGGTATCTAAAGAAATGGCAGCTAATAGCTACAGTAGAAAGGACTAGGTAGCAAATTCCATGGATGGATCAGAAAATTGTGTTTTTACATTCCTATCTTAATTTAAAATCCGAAGCGTCGGTGATCTGTAACACGTGAGAAGGAGTTGGCTACACTGGGGTCACAGGTGAGAAAACAAGATTTCTGAAAGGGATGCCTTCCCTTGTTACTTACAGAAGTTTCAAGGGATCAAGATCGATAGATTGAATCTTCTCTCTTAGAAAATTGTAGATTTTCACATCACATGAAAGATGGTGGCAGTTTTCATACATATGTAACTAGACATAGTGAAGTCACAATTAGGGCTCAGAAGGTGACCATAGTGTAACTGCTATGTTGAATGCATGGCTTGTAGGATATGATAAAACACTACTCTGGGTTTTCTTCTAGTGCTCCTTTAAAATTTACGCAGTGGGGAGGATCTTTCTCTGTCCCTGGATAGAAGATCCCGTGACTTTCGTGCTTATTCTTAGGTAAAATTCTGGTATATGATCTCTTTAAACTAAAAACAAAGTCTCAATATAGAAGTTAGATTTTTTTGGCCCAAATGTTGAACTATTGTTTTCATCCTCTTTTAAAGGTAAGACTTCAGCCCTGAACCCTCGCCCCCATGCTGAGACCTGTAGTTGACTTATTTCGTTTTCTACTTGCTAGCTGCTTTCACCTCCACCAGGGTCAAAACTGGGGGAGGAGAAGTGAGGGCATGGAGTTCTCCCTTTGGGGTGCTGTCCTGGTTCTGAAGAGAGTCCCATCACTGTGGCCTCTCACCTGCAGTTCCCTCAGTGTAGGGGGGTTGCATGTGACCCTTTCCTAAGCTCCTGGGCACCAGTGGATCATCTCCAGCCTCCTCCTGTTGGAGTCTAGGACCCAAGATATACTTGCTCCCTCTTGGCCTCCTTCTGGTGCAAGGGAAACATAAGCTCTGTAGTGCAGACTGACCCGGGAGCTGCTCGCTGTGCCACCACAGTTCTTGGGTGCTTTGGGCATGGCTCTCAGTGGCTCTGTTGCAGAGAATACCCTCACTAGGCTTGAGGCGAAGGAGTCGTACCCCCACTGAGGATCCTCACACTGCTAGTAGGTCACAGATAATAGCTCCCTCCAAATAAATCTCTTCAGTAAGTCCCCTCTCCCTTCTTTCCAGCCTTGGCCCTTTTATATCTTTGTACATAGAAACTCTCTCACGCTGACGATAGGGCCTGTTGCACTAGTGCTAGTCAAAATCGAGGCCAGAGGAGCCATTTTAACACTGTGCTACGTAAATAAAACAGAATAATCAAGAGATTTTCTACTAAACAAACATAATTTAAGTCTAATGATTTAATGATTTTTGTCTGCTTAATATGATCTGTGCCGTAAAAATCCTTTGCTGAAGCCTACTCTGTCCCAGCTATGGTACAGCTCACACTCAACTAGATTGTGTGGAGTGTGTCAATCCTCACTAAGTACTTTCACCCAAACACCTACCGCTTGGCCTCTCAAGTGCAGAGATACATGCTCCCTATTCACCTGGGCCCAGCCAGGACAGGGGTATTCCCCACCTGTCATTCATTCCCTGGCTGATTTTAGGTAACTCTGCCCAGTCCCTCAAAAGATAGAGGCGCTTTCTAAACGTCTATTTCTTTTAAAAGGCAATAAATATTTTCTCCTGTTATACACTATATTAAATCTATCACCTACAAAAAAATAATTTCATAACCTATCAGCCTAATACCCTTTACACATAATTTAACTTCCTCAGGAAGGGATCTTTTCAATCATCAGGGACGTAAATACAATTGCTAGATCACCAAAAGCTGCCATACACATGTTTAGAAAAGTAAACTGGATTCGACCCTGGCCAACTGGTGGGCAGGAGCTAAAGGCTTTTCTTCTGTTTGGTGGCCTGAGGCGTACTGATGTCTGAGAACTCGGAACTTCTAGAACAAACTCGGGTGTGTGACACAAAAGGATTATAATCTAGGGAATCTGGAGGGGCTATATTAATTAGTGGCTAACACCCAAAGAACTTTCTTCCTTTGTACTTTCCTCCTTTGTCCGTCTTAGTTTTGGAAACTTACCTTGGAAGGTAGGCCTCAGGGAGTATGTTGAGGCTGAGAGAAGAAGCTGGAAGCTGACTGTTTCAGAAGGGTTCCTGGCTAAAGGCTTTTAGAGGCAGTTCGTGTTTCTTACTAAGTCATTCCCCTCAGCTCACCAGGGTAAGAAGTTGAGATATACTGCAAAAAGTCACGGAGAGAAGGGAGCCTAGCATAGAATAAAATTTTAAAGGAAATTGTAATTCACCACATCAGTATTCAAGCCACACATTTTCTGCTCATGAAAGCTTGAATGTGGGCAAAAATCTTACCTAAGCAAAATATTTGCCTCGAAGGAAAAATATAAAAAACCCAAATGAAGTAATTCTCTATAATTTTCTATTCTTTACTGTAGACAATGCAATTCAATACTTCTTATTGAATACGTTCTCTACGCTCTCAATGGAGACATAAATTTAAATAGGATGCAGGCCCTGCCTTCCAGGAGCTTACAGTGAGGAGGATATGAACTGGTATTTGATAGTTAACCATCTATTGCTTTAAACCAGAAGTGGTTTTCAGAGCAGCAGTGAAACTACCAGTTTTCTACTATGTGATGATCATGACAAAGGAGGATATTTCTTCTGTTAATAATTTCTCCTACCACAGAACCCAGAGGATGTTAACAGCACAATAGCATCTATAACCAAAAGCCATACAGTCTATTCATTTATTCATGAGAGAAGACTGAAAATTTACCTGAGATATGCGTGTCCCCTCTTGCCAGGCTCACTTTATTATTATTATCTTCTAATTCCAACAGGATACGTCCTGTCTCTGTGATTTAAGCAAAAAGTTATTTCTTAAATCTCATCCTCAGGGCTTATTCTTTCATTTACTGGGGAACCTAGTTTCGTGGCCTATCATGCAACAACATTATCCATTCTATAACTTAGCATATCATTTTACTCTCAAGCTTATCAATCTTACATGTTTGGTGTAAAGCAAATTCACCTTTTCCTCCAGCATAAAGTTTTTTAGAATGAACTAGCACCTTGTGTGCCAGTTAAGTGAGACTTTCCTCTATAATATTGCCTACCGCTTTCCTACCTCCATGCTTTTTTCTCTCTTCCCTCTTTTCTCTCCATCTCCATTCACTTAAATCCTTTCCACCTTTTATGTATAATACAAATGCTCCCTTTCCTAGTTTCCCCCAGTAAGTATCCCCTGATCTCCCAACCAAAAGCAAACTTTTTTGTTGCGAATGCCTGTTGTGTTAGTCATTAGGGCTGTTCACTGTATTTGGTTCTCTCTCTCATTCAGGGTATGGTGAAAGATTGCTCCTCTCTGGCCTGAGCTCAAGCATGGTTGTGGCACATTTTTAGCCCAGAAAATGTGAATGGAAGTAATATGTGTGGCCTCCTTGTGGAAGCTTTAAGAGTCACTATGTGCTTTGCTATGTTTTCTTTTCCCTCGGCCATGGCGACTAGTGATGGCTCCATCAGCCTGGATGGTAGACTAAGAATGATGATGATGTGGAGTCGAGCCCTCAGTCAATCCGCAGTAGACACGTAATATGAACAAGAAATAAACGTTTGTTGTTTAGGCTGTTGAGATTGTGAGGTTTGGGGCCGGCCCCGCGGCTTAGCGGTTAAGTGCGTGCGCTCCGCTGCTGGCGGCCCGGGTTCGGATCCCGGGCATGCACTGACGCACCGCTTCTCCAGCCATGCTGAGGCCGCATCCCACATACAGCAACTAGAAGGCTGTGCAACTATGACATACAACTATGTACTGGGGCTTTGGGGGGAAAGAAAGATTGTGAGGTTTTTTTGTTATTGCAGCAAAACCTAGTTTATTCTGACTGATACGTGGATACAAAATGCTGATATCTTTTTTATCCAATTCACTTAAAAAATGTGTTTTGATATTCAGTCAGTTGAGCCTTCTGATGATGCAGCCCCAGCTAATCTCTGATTGCAACCACGAGTCCAAGGGGACTCCAAGGAAAAACTAAGAAGGAAAGCATAGTTTTGGTCACCGATTTTCTCAGTGGCCATGGAAATTCTTTTCAAAGGAATCTTTTATACATGAGGAATGTGTACAAGTTAGAAGGGAATAAGCCAGACCTTCCTCGGCTGACCATGTAAGGCTGGTGTCCCCAAGGTTCTGCCCTTGGCCCTCTCCTTTTCTCTGCACATTCTCCTGAAAATTCCCATACTCCACCACGATTTCAACCACAAACTTTATGTCTGTGACTCCTATGTCTGTTTTTCTAGCCCTGGGAAGACCTGCCCAACTGAGCCCTTCCTAGTTTTCTGACCTACAATATCATGAGCACAATGACATGGTTATTTTAAGCCACTAAGTTTTGGAGTGATTTGTTATGCAGTAATATAACCAGAACCGTGAATTACCTTCACGGCTCTTCTTGATCCTTCCCTCACCACTGCTGGTCCTGCAGCCTCGGGGCTGGCGGCCTCCCTTGTCCTTAGCCCATGGCCCCTCACCTAGGATCCCATCCTGACCTTGACCCATCCTGAGCTCCCCACATTTGATCAATTCTGACATCATGATTCAGAATCATCTGGATAGCATGTCAAATGTGGATGAATCTAACCAGTCCTTTGTGTTCTCAAAGCGGTTCACAGTAGTAATGTGCAATTTTGCTTTCCCTTTCAGGGTATTAGTATGGAAAGAGGAGAGTGTTGGCATAGGGAAGATTCTGTTTATTCTTTGTCTGATTTTCCCTTGATTGTGATGGCAAAGAACTTGTAAAAAGCTTCTAAGGAGCCAGCCCTGATGGCCTAGTGGTTAAAGTTCAGCGTGCTCTGCTTCGGCAGCCCAGGTTCGGTTCCCAGGCCCAGAACCACACCACTTGTCTGTCAGTAGCCATGCTGTGGTAGTGCCTCACTCAGAGAAGAACCAGAAAAATTTATGTCTATACTTAGCTATGTACTGGGGCTTTGGAGGGGGAAAGGGAAGAAATAGGAGGAAGATTGGCAACAGGTGTTAGCTTGGGGCAAATCTTCCCCTGCCAAAAAAAAAAAGAAAAAGAAAAAGATAGGGTCTAAGGAAATAAATACTCCTGTTTAAAGAAAAAAAGAGTTTCTAAGAATCCATGTAGTGGCTTCAGATTTAGGAACATGGCAGCTTGCCATTGCTTTGGATAGATTAGCTGGACTTGGCAAAGTATCAATGTTGGTGGATAGTGAGAAATGATGCTGTCAGGATAGGCTGTGGCCAGGATGTGAAGGACCTTGAAGGCCAACCTAAAACATTTCAGCTTCCTCCTGTGGGTGGTTGGGAGACATCAACATTTTTTAAGCACAGGAAGGCATGATTAAAGTCAGTATGCAGAGTGGAGTGGATTCTAAAGGTATCAAAACTGACGTCAGGAGACTATAGCAGTAGTCCAGGTAGGTATCCAGAGAAAGGTGAAGAGAATCTGCAGTAAGACCTGGCAACAGGATGGGAAAGAAGGCCTAGATGTGAAAGATATTGAGAAGGAGGATTGAGAGGACTTGGTGGCCACCTATATTAATATATGGGACAGGCAATGGTGGAGAAGGGATCCAACATTGAACTTCATCAATATATATAACTATTCCTACAATTAAGCATTTGTGCAGAGTGTGCTATGTGCTGAGAGCTTTATTTAGATACTTTCATTAATTCTCGCAGTAACCTTGCCAACAGGTACTCTCAATATTACCATTTTTCAGAAGACATAATTGAGGCACAGAAGTTAATGCCCAAAGTTATACAGCTAATAAGTGGTAGAGCCAGGATTTGAACCCAGGCACTTCACCTTCAAAACTGATGCTCTTCACCATTATTCTTTATCCCCTTTACTTATTTTTAGAACTG
The DNA here is from genome assembly GCF_020826845.1 of Diceros bicornis minor. Lineage (NCBI taxonomy): Eukaryota > Metazoa > Chordata > Mammalia > Perissodactyla > Rhinocerotidae > Diceros > Diceros bicornis. Next base: position 34,762,778 of record NC_080762.1, read on the forward strand.
CCAGCCTTCTTTCTTTCAGTCTGATCTCACTTGCAGGGATTGATAAAACATTATTTGATGCTTAACCTCATTTTTCAATTGCTAATAAATGACCATCCTTCCCTGACCGAGGAAATAAATCAGTTATATTCTGGATCTATGGAAGCATTTTCTGAAATAGGGTCTGTGTGGGTCAGCCAAGAGCATATTAAGTGGTATAACAATATCATTACCAACTGGTTCACCACTCTGATCCTGTGTTGCCAAATATTTGCAGCAATTATTGCTCTATAGATCCGTATTTAAAATTTGCCTTTAAAAAAAGAGAAAGAGATAGAACTTCAAAAAACATGACTTCCCTAGAGTTCTTCACATGCAGTACAAACTTACATTTCAAGGTGACCTACTCCAATAATAGAAATATCATTCATGGAAAATATGATCAAAAGTACAACTACACACAGAAACAACCTGAAAACTACATTGTTAAATACTATCTAACGAAATATGTTTGTATTGTTCCCTGAAATTTGTGAGATGGAATCCAATAAACTAAAGCACTTGAATGATTAAAATGTATGTTTTTTTTGGATGTGGAGACAGGTAAGCAGTGAATTTTGAAAATGATTATAACTGCTTTACATACGCATGGTGCCTTTGCTGCAAAGATCTTCACACACTTTAAGAATGATTTGTCAAACATGCATTAATCCTCCCAACGTCCTCAGAAAATATGCGAGAAGTACATAGTGTTTATCAATAAGTTTTGCTTTCCTGCAAAAAGAAACCCAACCTTGGCAACCAAAAGGTGACAGAAGTTGCCGTGACAATCTCTGTAAGCTCATTGACTGTGGACACAGCTAGAACAGCTGGACTGAACTGCCAGGTTCAGATGGACATTTGAATGAAATGGGAGGGTGAGGTCTGCTTCTTCCTCCCTCCCTCCTTCCCTCCCTTCCTTCCTTTTTTTCTTCCTTCCTTTCTTTCTCCCTCCCTCCTTCTTTTCTTCCCTCTTTCAACATTGTCTGAAATGGCTCAAATTCTAACTAAGCACTGGAAGGAAACCTAATTCTCGCTTTTTCTCTTTTTTCTTCCTTTACACTTAATACGAAAACACAGTTTCATCATAGTAGTTCCTGATTTACATTTCTGCTCCATTGGTGGATTTCTCCCTTGGTGTTCAGCAGCATCTCACTCCTAATGACTATTTATAGCCTCCCAGGGTTTCTGTGGCCCTAAGTATCACCATTGAATTTATCAGAGTTCTTGCCTATCCTGATTGCCTAGGCGCACCTGCTGTGGGATTTATAGCCTTGAAAATAAGTACCAAACACCTAGTGGCTTCTAAACTTTTTTTAAAAAAATCAGTCTTTCAAGATAGGTTGCTTCTCACCCTTTCCCTCCTTAGCAGCTCTACAGTAGCTGTTTCTACATGATGTTGAATCATCCAGATGAAAAGTGAAAATTCTGTCAATCTCCTGTTCTCAGCTGTAGTTTAATGTAAGAGGCATTTGTGTGGTTTTTGTGATAGAAACAAGGTTAGGAGGGGGAAGGAGCTAGATTTCTGCCTCCTGGGCCTTCATGTCACTCATCCTGAATTATAGGGCCCATTTATCCCACCACCATCACCTTGAGACCAAAAGAGGTGCTGTCTGCTTTCAAGACCAAATTCTGGGTACCAATGTTTTCTGTCCCCGGATCTTCTCCTCCTCACCCTCCTCCATGCACTTGGTCTTACCACATCCCACTCTGTAGTCTTTTGCACAAAGGCTGAATATTTGTTACACGAATTTACTCCCTTTTTTTCCATAGAGAAGGAAGATGATCTCAGCTAAAGACCATGTGCGTGTATGTATTCTGCGACATCTGTCAGTTCAGGGCAGGGAAAACATGAAGAATGAGCGACTTCTGAGGAGAGATGATGGATAAATTGTATAACCTAGGATTGTCTGCTCCATTTCTAAAGTGAAGCAGTGGGAAATTGAATGCATAAAACCCCTGGACCAAGGCAGTGAGTGGGGCTGTAGTGGCAACTGAATGGTTTAAGAAACACCGATGAGACTAACTCTGCTTTCCCACATAGCCCCCAGGACCAATAACTCTGAGCATGGACAAGGGATGTGGCTAGAACAGTTTGAGGAGAACTCACTTCCATGCATCGTCTGTGTTCCCTTTCAAAGCAGCCACAAGCCTGCAATCTTATTCCTAGGACCGAAGGGAAGGCTCTACCGTTTTTCCTATTAAGCTGATGTATGCCCACAAAGGGGCCTCTTTATTATGAGCTGAGGTGTCAAGAATGCTTGATTTGATAGCCCCTGCCATTGGAAGGGGGCCTAAAACAATGTGACTGTTGAAATCTGAAGGGCCCCTCCTTCTGTAATGCAGACCTAATGGGGGCCTCCTGTTACATTCAAGTTGACATGACTAAGGCTGTCACCCAGTTCATCTTTATTTAACTCACCTGGTGTCATCTTAAATAGGTGAATCTTGAGGTTCTTTCTGTCCCCATTGGCCTCCCAGTCCTGTAGCCACTGTCATATTTCTCTGGGAAAGTTCTTGCCATCTTGGGTATGGGCTCATCTCTTTGGCTTCAGGTCACTGCACAGCCCACTGGAGGTCCAGCTTGGTTCCTGGCACCTGTAGAAGAAGAAGACTTGTCAATGCCTCCTGGCTCAACAGTGGCAATGCCCTAACTCCACAGTCTGGGATTTCTTTGTATCTAGTATGTAGGAACACTTTGTTCTCCCCACTGTCTACCCTTTCCCTGGCCCCTTATAGGCTCTGCACTCTCCCTTAATGCTTCCTGTGAGTTGTGCTTTGCTTTCTGTATTTGAGCTTTTCTACAATACTCAGTGGAACTGACACCTGACTCTTGCTACCCAAGTGAATCCCTTTCACCACCCCTAAGCTCTCACCCTCCACTTTATTCCGCCTGAGCAGTCCTGGCTCATTGCATGATCCCATGTTCTGCATATAAACCCTTTTGTCCTATTCTGGGACTCCACACACTTGGGTACTGGTGTACTCTTTGCCTACGGCAGCAACCTCCGTAGTATCTGTATCATTTGTTAATCATCATCAACAAAGGCATGTGCTTTTACATGGAAACATAAATAATTGTGTGTGGAGAATTGTAGTTTCTTCACAAATCGTGTAAAATATGTTAGCACCAACACTGGCCTAAGCAACCACTGGAGACCATCACACTAGTGGAAAACGTCTGGCACATGGGCTTTTGGAGGTTTTTATTTTTGGTATTTTATCTGCAAATTTGGTGCTGTGAAGTCATAGACACAGTAAACAAGAGCCCATCCAAAGCTGCCTGCCTGGTTTGCTTTTGCCTTGTGGGCCAGACGTTGACAGCCAAAAGATACCAAGGAGAAGGAAATACTATACTATGGACTCATTAAAAAGCCATTTTTGAGGCTGACGTGGTGGTGTAGTGGTTAAGTTCGTGTGCTCTGATTTGGCTGCCTGGGGTTCATCGGTTTGGATCCCAGGTGTGGACCTACACACCACTCATCAAGCCATGCTGTGGCAGCATCCCACATATAAAATAGAGGAAGATTGGCATGGATGTTAGCTAGGGACAATCTTCCTCAAGCAAAAAAAGGAAGATTGGTGACAGTGTTAGCTCGGGGCCCATCTTCCTCACCAAAAAAAAAAAAAGTCATCTTCAGTGATTTCACTTATTTTTGTTCTAATTACAGTAATATTTCTGAAATGACAGATCCCTGTGGTTTATTTTCTTAGACTGCAAACCCTTCCACCCTGGCTTTGTCTCCCCTGGCTGTTATACTTTTCCTGAAAGATCTGAGACGTAGGAGCAGGCAGCCATCACAAGCTTCCCACTCATCTAGAAGGAGTTTGTGAGAGCTGACATAGAGGGCTTTCTCCATTCCAGCTGATCTCTTCATCATTTCCTCTGCTATTTCAGCCAGAGCAGGAGGCTGGTGGCTGTACCAACAGTGATGAGGATGCCAACAAGTGGTCTCTCCAGGGGATGGGAGCTGCAAGAGGATGTACTCTTTGCATGGTCCCTGAAATACTCTGAGCTCTCTCTCTCTCTCTCTTCTTTTCTGTGGCCTTCTCTTCTCCTCAGGGCCACTGGGGTGGATGGCACTGAGGAGCCTTGTCTAGTCAGAGAAGTGCCACACTTTCCAAACTGTTGGTATAGCTGTCTGCCTTTACCCAAATCAAGTAAAATAAATATTGGGGGCAGGAAGGGAAGTTTGGAGTGTTGTAAGAAAAAAATATCTAGAAATTTCCCTAGATACTCCAAGTGAATATGCACACACACTTCTGCTCCTCTGCCTGGAGTGAGCTTCCCTCTCCCTGTTACCTTCCAGCTCTCAGCTCAATGTCACTTTCTCAAGGAAGCTTCCCTCATCCAGGCCAAACCTCCTGATTTCAGAGTCCATGCCACCACCATGTACCTCTCCTTAGCAGCACTAGCCACAGCTGCAATCTTACATTTGTTTGTTTGGTTATTTGCTTAATGTTTTTCTCCCCATAGACTGTAAGCTTCATGAGGCCAGGAATAGAGTCTGTGGTTCAAACTACCATGGCATCCCCTAGCACAGTGCCTGGCACATAGTAGTACTCAATACACATTTTTTGACAGGTTTAATGCAATTGGTTGGGTGTATCTTACCTAAAGAAACTGGACTAGAAACCCTTCTGCTGGGCGTTTGTTGAGAATGTTACTGATAAGCAAATGTGCAGACTATATTGTAGGGTCTGGTTCTAGGCAAGACCAACAGACCTTGGATTTGGGGATCTCTCTGTGGAGCTGCCCAGTCCACATGTGACTAAACTGAGAATTTAGGTGATATGATTGGTTATTTGGTTGAATTTACCAACTGACCATTTTGGCGTGAGATAACCATAGTAAACCTTAGCCACTTCCATATACCAACTAATATACTGTCCAATATTTAAACTTCTGACTGTCCAGTTTTACAGCAAAGTGGTGGAAGGCCTTGACACAGGGAGAATGCTTTGGGTCTCCTGGGATATTTCAACACAATAATTAGGTTATTTGAAATTAATAACCCACTCTTCACCTCTATTTTGCTTTATAATGTTGGGCAGGTGGGAATGTTGGGGTACTTTTTGGTGTGTGTTGAAGACAGGTAACATGACACTTTGAACTTTCTGCTCTGCCCAGCAGTTCGTTCTTTCTGCTGTTTCTCCCTTTCGCTAAACCTTTCTGCCAAACACGTTATACCTCCCTTTTGCAATGCCAGATTCCTGCTCTGTCCTTGAAGGCATGCTTTGATCTTTCTTCTTTTTGTCAGCATTTCATTTTGGTAGAGTTGCTCAATGAATTACTGCATAAATGCTCTTATCAGAATCTAAAATTATATCCCTGGAGATCTTTGTGGTTTTCTGGTTTCAATGAATATTCAAGTACTTGTCCAAGAAGTCTCTTTCCTACTGCTGAGTAGTTTACATTTTTGTCATGTTAACTCAATTGCAATTATGTGCATACATACACACACAAACACACACAGTGTAATTATTAGTGAGAAAAACACTATTCAGTGGTTAGCTATTGGTTTCATTCACTCATTGACAGAGTCTTAATTCATATACTAATATTCCAATATAGTGGATGAGCTACTTCAAAAGATGATTTTAGCACCATATTCATTCAATAGATATTTATTGACCGTTCCTTGTGTGTCAGGCACTCGTTAGTAACTGAGGGTATAATGTTGATGACACATGATAAATGCCCGTAGTAAGTATAATAAGAGAGAGAGAATTTAATCCAGTAATTACACTAATAAATATAAAATCACCCTGATGATAAGAGCTAGAAAGTAGAGGTAGGCGTGATGCCATGAAAGCCTATTAGAGAGGGTTTGATCTACCCAAGGATGTAGGAGAAGGCTTCCCTGCAGAATCAATGGTAAAGGTAATATCTGAAAGAAAAGTGGTTACTAAATGGGTTGATGAGGTGGGATTATGTTGTAAGAGGGCAGAAGAGCATGTGCAAAGGCCCAGGTTTAGGAGAAAGTGTGTCACATTTGAAGCCTGAGAAACTGAATAAAACGAAAGAAAGGAGTTTGAATGTATCAGAGAGCTGTCTAGGAAGCCAGGATTTGCAGGACCAAGGTCCAAGAGAGAAGGAAAGCATACTCTGATGAGCCTCACTCTTGTACCTATTTTTACCTTCAGGCATTTGCCAATCCAAGAAATGGAGAAAAGGAGCTAGGCAGAAAGTGGTGGTCTGAAGATTGCTGCAGTTTCACTGGACTGAAAGATAAAAGTTGGAGTTTAGAGTTGCCAAGGTAGCCAAGAATTGAGGGGCTAGGAGAGGAGACACCTACAGAGAAGTGATTCAGAAATTCTCTGTGCAGTTCCTCCTTGAGGCATTTGCTGAATTATAAGCTGTGAAGATGTAATGTGAGATACCAAGACACCAGAAAAAAGTAGCATCTAGGAAGACAAAGAGCTGAGCAGAGATATAAGCAGTCTCCTGGATCTGGGTAAGCAGAGGGTGGGGTTCAGAGCCCACCAAAATGGAGGGACACTGGTAAAGACTCTAGCAGGGCTATACTCTAAGAGTAAGTAGACCCTAAAAGCAAGCATAAACCAGAAACATCAGCCATGACAAAGCTTGAAACTCCACTTTGACTAGATCAAGGGGGTCAGTCTATACTCTGCCTACCAGAAGAAAATTAAATCTTTTCTGGAAAAAAGATATCACCTAGAACTTCCATGATTTTAAAAGCATATTTCCAGGATTTTTACCAGGCATGCCAAGAAACTAGACCAAATGTCCAAAAACAAAGAGAAAAAAAAATTAGAAAGAGACCTATAGGTGACCCAGCTATTAGAATTATCAGGTAGGGACTTTAAAATAGCTGTGGTTAGTATGATCTCACTCATAAGTAGAAGATACAAACAACAACAAATAAACACATAGAGACAGAGATTGGATTGGTGGTTACCAGAGGGGAAGGGGAGAGGGAGGGAGGCAAAAGGTATGATTAGGCACATGTGTGTGGTGATGGATTATAATTAGTATTTGGTGGTGAACATGATGTAATCTATGCAGAAATAGAAGTATAATGATGTACACCTGAAATTTATACAATGTTATAAACCAATGTTACTTCAATAAAAAAATATATAAAAAATTATAAAGAAAAAAATAGCTTTGGTTAATATGTTCAAGAAAGAAGACAGAGAGAATTTCACAAGAGAACTGAAATATATTTTTAAAAGCTAAATGGAAATTTACAACTAAAAAATAAAAGAAGTCAAGAACTCCATAGATGGGTGTGTTAGTCTAGGTCCTCCTAGAAGATGATGCCAAGACAGTAACAGAAGTGCAGGAGATTTATTGGAAGAAACACTTGTACAGGAGGGAGGAGGGAGCAGGAGAAGGTAGAAAGAGGCTTCAAATCACAATGCAGGTCAGATTCCTATGGAAGGAGAGAGGAGGATTGAGATAGATGAAGTCACAGAATTCAGATCAGTTCCAAGGTTCAGGCAGGATGATGGGGAGTCCTCAGGTCAAAGTTGCTCTTTAAAAGAGTCCTGCATTTTGCTGGAATGGGCCTGTTTTACTACCTCTCTGTTCAGTTGTTGGCTAAGAGTTGCTTAGGAAAACTAGAGATGGGAATTAGTGGAATAAACTATAGACCTTGTTGCTGAAGTTGGTCTGGGGTGTAACTGGTATTTACCCTAACCTTTCCACCCTATCTATTGTAAATTGCCCTCACCCTCAGCGATCACCTCAGTAAGTCCTGGTGGCTATGTAGCCTCCATCTCTGTCACTTAGCCCACTTCATTTGTATGCCCACCATGCCAGTTTTGGGTTGGCTGCTGATGAAGGCTGACTAGGGTCATTTTGTCTACTTGGTTGTTCCGTGCCTCTTTTGCACGGTGGAGACTTTTTGGTGGGCATTAATGTGTGATACAAAAATTCTCATCCTTCATGCCCATGCCCCTATATCCACCCATTGACTCTACCCCAGACCTCTTTGTCTCTAAACTTTCAGTCGGTTTCCTTCCAGGCCCCTGATTGGGCATCCAGGCCACCACTCACTGACCAGAAATCTATATATGTTCTCACCTGGGGCTGCTTCTCCTTTCACACACTGTGAATGGCCAAGTACACTGATCACGTCTCCCATTTTGAAGATTTTCCCTCTCCACTGTCTTTCCAAGTTACTTCTGAACATAGCTGTAATGCAATTGCTATATGCGTGCAGCTTGTGTCCACATTCAGAGGAGACCCACCCATAAACCAAGTTTGGGTCTTCTCCTCTGTCTTCATCTGGTTGCGCAGGAACTCTCATATGGCTATATATGTGAGCTGGGGGATGGTGCTGGGGCAACTGTGGTGGGTGACATAAGGGTCTGAGCTATTTCCTCTTGCAGCTTACTCTAATCCTAGTCTAATCCTGGGCTCGCTCCTGGATGTTCCATCTCTATCTTATAATAGACTGGTGGTGGGCCCACCCAAAGTTATGACTTGGTGAGTCTGCCAGAATCCAGCTTATAATTAGCAGTTTAGATACATGGTCATTTGGTACCTCATTGTTAAGCCCTCTGTCTCTACCAAGACAGGACAGGAGCTACATTCCTAGGTGTGGAATGTGTTGCCTCCAGAACTCAAAAAGACCCACCAGGCGCTATGTTTTCTTCTTTGAGGTAGAGAATGCAAGATTCAGCAATCTGTCTTTTATTTTGTAGGGGATATGCCAACTTACCACTGAACCCTTATAAACTTCACTGAAGTGGCAGTTGCCTGAATCTTCATAGAGTTTACTTTCTTACTCTATGGAGTGCAGGTAACTTACTAAGGCCTCAAGCATGCAACCATCTCTTTTTCATCCTGTCCAGTCAGCAGATGTCATTGATGTAATGGATCAGCATGGTAGTCTATGAGATGTCCAGGCAGTTCAGATTTCTCCAGACAGCGTGATGGTAGAGAGCAGGAGAATTAACATAGCGCTGAGGCAAAATTGTAAACAAATATTGTCCATTCCAAGTTAACGTGAGTTGTTTCTGTTCTTCTTTTCTAATTGGAATGCAAAAAGAACACATTTGTCAGATCAGTGGCAAGATTCCGTATATCTGAGGCTTTGTTAATCTGCTCTAGCAAAAACACTATGGCGCAGCAGGTGAAGCCAGGAAAACTACTGGGTTGAGCTAGCAGTAGTCTACAGTCATTCTCCAGGATGCATTTGATTTCTGCATTGGCCAGACTGGTGAAATAAATGAACATATGTTGGGACCACCAGCCTTTCATCCTTTAGGTCTTTAATGGTGACAGTCATCTCCTGCCAACCCTCCTAAGAAGAAATATTGTTTTTGACTTACTATCTTGCCTGATATGGCTGGCAGTCTCAGATGTTTTTATGATGGCTCTTACCACACAAGTCAAAGACCCAGTGTGTGGGGTTATTTCAACTACCAAGTACATGAATTCCAAGTATATACTTGGAGACTGGAAAATAACCACTGAGTGGGTCTGCAGACTCAATGCACCCACTGGAAACTGAGTTTAGCCAGGACTTTGTTTATTATCTGGTCCATTTTGTCCCCCAAACTAGCAAGGGGGCCATGATGACACTTTGGCTCTCTGGGTATCAACATCAATTATGTCTAATAATCCTCAAAATGCCAAGGACAAAACAATAATTTACTGCTTAATAGAGATACTTTTAATCTATGGACTTAGAAGAGTGTAAAGAAAAAGAATGGGGAGTAACGACAACAAGATAGCCAAATAAGATATTTTCCACTTGTATCCTTCACCTCAACAATACTTTGGCATCCATCCATGGACAAAAATGGCTTTGTGGGAGCTTTAGGATCCAGGTAGGGGACTGTGAAAGTCCAGTGCAGTCCAAGGCTAAGGAGAGCTGTTTTGAGAAGGCAGGCTCACACTCAGGCAACCGACTCACTGACTGTGGTCCCGGCTACAGACTCAGAAACAGCTCTGTACCTCTGAGGACTTCGCTACAGTCTCATTTGGCTTTGCTTCTGTCACCAGCACCACAGGCCAAGGGATCCAAGAGGAGTCATGCCCACCCATGCGTTAGGTAATAGGCATTCAGACCTTGGACCTGACTATAGATCCTGAAGTGGCCCGGGAACCAGCTCCAGCCCCTCTTGGCTACAGTCTGGGAGCACCTGGAGGTAAGCTCACAAACTCATTAAGATTGTAGATTCTGAAAGGGCTCTGTAACTGGGCTTGAGCCTGTCCCAGCCACAGTCCACGAGCAGACCTGCTGGCACAGAGACCTAGCAGGAGACACACCCATCTGCATCCCTGAAGATCCTGAAAGGCCCCTATACTTAGCACCAGCTCCCTCCCGGCCACAGTCTGCCAGCAGTCCTGTGGGTCCAGGGACCCAGCAGGAGATACTCCTGTCTGCAACCTCGGAGATTCTTAAAGAGCCCTATACTTGGCTCCAGACCCTCCAGCCACAGCCAGGGAGCAGCCCAGCCCACCCACGGACCTGGCAGGGAACACACCCATTTGTGCCTCCAGAGCCAGGTCTGCAGACGTCAATCTCAGCTGTGGAAACTGAAATAGCCCTGCGGCTTGGTTCCAACCCCTCTCAGTCATGATCCAGGGCTGGTCCTGCCCACCAGGAACCCATCCAGTGACCAGGCAGAAGCCTTCTTAGGGACCAATCTTTACAGACTGGTTTCTGTAGGTAAAGACCTTCTCCTGTTGGTTTTCTGGGCTTACCTTTAAAATTGCGGTTATGCTGAGTTGAGGCAGTTATGAGGCTGTCCCTGGGTCTGCAGTTGGTAGGCTTGTTACCAAGGGCTTGGGTGGATGTGGATGCTGTCTGGTCCCAAGGTGGATGGGATTGCCTCCAGTACCTTGTTCAGTATGGTGATGCTAGTACAAGTTTCTACTTCAGGTTCCACAACTGGGTCCTCAAATGATGGGCCTTTTACCAGGTCCCTGAGAAGGCTCCTCCCTGGTTACCAGATGGTCAAAGTAGAAATCAAAAGGAAAATCAGAAAGTATCTTGAGGCAAAGGAGAATGAAAACACATCATACTAAAACTTATGGGATGCAGCAAAAGCAGTTCTAAGAGGGAAATTTATAGCAATAAATGCCTATGTTAAGAAAAAAAATATCTTGAGCCAGCCCTGATGGTCTAGTGGTTAAAGCTTGGTGCGCTCTGCTTCAGCAGCCTGGGTTTGGTTCCTGGGTGCAGAACCACACTACTCCTCTGTCAGTAGCCATGCTGTGGCAGCAGCTCACATAGAAGAACCAGAAGAACTTGCAACTATACCCAACTATGCACTGGTGCTTTGGGGAGGGGGGGAAGGAAGGAAAAAAAGGAGGAAGATTGGCAACAGATATTAGCTTAGGGTGAATCTTTCCCTGCAAAAAAAAAGAAAACCCTCAAATAAACAAGCTCACTTTACACCCCAAGGAATTAACAAAAGAAGAACAAAGCCCAAAGTTAGCAGAAGGAAGGAAATAATAAATATTGGAGCAGAAATAAATAAAATAGCGACTAGAAAGACAATAGAAAAAAGTTGATGAAACTAAGAGTTGGTTTTTTGAAAAGATAAAATTGACAAACCTTGAGGTTGACTAACCAGAAAAAAAAGAAAAAAGATTCAAATAACAAAATTATAAATGAAAGGGAGACATTACAACTGACACCACAGAAACAAAAGATCAAAAGAGGTTACTATTAGAAATTATACACCAAAAAATTGGATAACCCAGAAGAAATGGATAAATTCCTAGAAACAAACAATCTACCAAAACTGAATCATGAATATATAGAAAATCTGAACAGACCAATAATGACTAAGGAGATTGAAGCAATAATCAAAAACCTCTCAACAAACAAAAGCCCAGGAGCAGAAGGTTTCACTAGTGAATTCTACCAAACATTTAAGGAAGAATTAATTCCAATCCTTCTCAAACTCTTTCAAAAAATTAAGGGTAGGGAACACTCTGAAACTTATTTATGATGCCAGTATTAGCTTGATACCAAAGCCAGATAAGAACACTACAAGAAAAGAAAACTACAGGCCAATATCCCTGATGAATATAAATGCAAAAATTCTCAACAAAATGCTAGGAAACCAAATTCAACAGCACATTGAAAGGATGATACATCATGATCAAGTGAGGTTTACCCCTGGGATGCAAGGATCATTCAGCATATGCAAATCAATAAACATGATACATCACAATAGAATGAAGGATAAAAATCATATGATCCTCTCAATAGATGCGGAAAAAACTTGAAAAAATTCAATACACTTTCATGAGAAAAACTCCCAACAAACTGGGTATAGAAGGAACATACCTCAACATAATAAAGTCCATATATGATAAATCCACAGCTAACATCATCCTCAATGGTGAAAAGCTGAAAGCTTTTCTTCTAAAATCAGAAACAAGACAAGGGTGCCCACTCTCATCACTCCTATTCAATATAGTACTGAAAGTCCTAACCAGAGCAACTAGGCAAGAAAAAGAAATAGAAGGCATCCAAGTTGGAAATGAAGAAATAAAATTCTCTGTTTGCAGATGACATGATCTCATATATATGGAAAACCCTAAGGACGCCACCAAAAACCCATTAGACCTAATAAACAAATTTGGTAAAGTCATAGAATATAAAAAATCAGCATATAGAAATCAGTTGCATTTCTATACACTAACAATGAAATATCCAAAGGAGAAATTTTAAAAAATTTCATTTACAATAGCATCAAAAACAGTAAAATACTTAGGAATAAATTTAACCGAGATGAAAGATCTGTACACTGAAAACTATAAGATATTGATGAAAGAAGTTGAAAAATACAAAACTAAATGAAAAGATATCCTATGTTCATTAATCAGAATTAATATTGTGAAAAATGTCCATACTACCCAAACCCATCTATAGATTCAATGCACTCCCTATCAAAATCCTAATGGCATTTTTCCCAGAAATAGAAAACACAATTGTAAAATTCACATGGAACCACAAAAGACCCAAATAGCCAAAGCAATCTTGAGAAAGAAAAACAAAAGTTGGCAACGTCACGCCTCCTGATTTCAAACTATACTACAAAGCTGTAGTAATCAAAATAGTATTGTATTGGCATAAAAACAAACATATAGACCAATGGAACAGAATTGAGAGCTCAGAAATAAATCTATGCATATTTGGTCAACTAATAGTTGACAAGGGAGCCAAGAATTCTCAGTGGGGAAAAGATAGTCTTTTTAATAAATGGCATTGGAAAAACTGAATGGTCACATTCAAAAGAATAAAATTGGACTCCTCTTACACCACTCAAACATTAACTCAAAAGGGATTTAATGTTTAAATGTAAGACCTGAAACCATAAAACTCCTAGAAGAAAACAGAGGGGAAAAACTCCTTGACATTTGTCCTGACAATCATTTTTTGGGAATGACGCCAAAAACACAAGCAACACGAACAAAAATAAACAAGTGGGACTACATCAAATGAAAAATTTTGGTACAGCAAAAGAAAAAAATCAACTAAATGAAGAGGCAACCTACAAAATAGGAGGAAATATTTGCAAACCATATGTCAGATAAGGGGTTAATATCCAAAATACATAAGGAACTCGTACAATTTAATAGCAAAAAACAAATAATCTGATTAATAAATGGACAGAGGACCTGAATAGACATTTTTCCTAAGAAGACATGCAAAAGACAACATTGTACATGAAAAGATGCTCAACATCACTAATCATCAAGGAAATCAAAACCACAGTGAGATATTACTTCACACCTGTTAGCATGGCTGCTGTTAAAAAGACAAGAAATAACAAGTGTTGGTGAGGACACAGAGAAAAGGGAGCCTTTGTGCACTGTTGGTGGGAAAGTAAATTGGTACGTCCACTTTTGAAAACAGTATAGAGGTTCTTCAAAAAATAAAAAATAGAACTACCATGTGATCCAGCAATTCTGCTTCTCGGTATATATCCAAAGGAAATGAAATCACTATCTCTAAAAGATGTCTGCACCCTCATGTTCATTGCAGCATTATTTACAATAGCCAAGACATGGAAACACCCTAAGCGTTCATTGACAGATAAGCCGTAAAAAAGAAGGAAATTTCGTAATTTGCAACAACGTGGATGGACCTTGAGGGCATTATGCTAAGTGAATTAAGACAGAGGAAGACAAGTACTGTATGATCTCACTTACACGTGGAATCTAAAAAAAGGTGAACTTATGGAAGCAGAGTAGAATGGTGGTTGTGGGGGGGGGGGGAGCCACGGTAGGGGCTGGGGGGTGGGGAGATAATATATACTTGAAAGCCGCTAAGAGAGTAAATCATCACAGTTCTCATCACATGCAAAAAATTGTAATTATGTGAGGTGATGGATGTGTTAATCAACCTTATTGTGGTAATCATTTCGCAATATATACTTGTATCAAATCATCAAGTTGTCCACCTTAAACTTACACAATGTCATGTGTCAATTATACCAATAAAGCTGGAAAAAAATTAAAAAGTTAAAAATAAATAAATTAGAAAAAGGATTGAAAGGATGTATCATGCAAAGTTAAAGCAAAAGAAAGCTGGTAATAGCTTTGCTAGTATCAAAGATGGAATTTGACCTATCTTGTGCTGAATTCAACACTCAGAGAAAACTAAGTTTTCTAACACCAAACTTCCAAAATAAGTAAATGTATGTTTCAAAAATATCTTGAAGATTATTTTGATGGATTGTCCAAATGAAACGTCATGATTTGAGGTATGTTAACTACTTGAAATGCACTTTGAGTAAGTATCGATAATGTTAATGATGTTCAACTTTGAATGGAATGTTTTAAGTCTGGAAGATTTGTGCAAGTTTAATGATTTAATGTCCAAGTGTGCAAATAAAGGTAAAATTATAAAGCATGCCGTATAATTGTTTCCCAAAGCACTTTTTAAATTTTAATGATAATGTTGTTTACAGTGAAAACTCACATTAATTTGGAAAGGAGCAAAGAGCTTTGGAAAGCTCTGAATGAACTAGATTTAGACTATCTAATACTTCAGTAAAGAACAATAGTCCATTTAATTGGATAGGAAATAGCAATTGCTTCAAATTACCCTGTGTTTTAACAAACCATTATCAGACTAACAAGGTGTAACTTACCTTATGTGGGGATTAAGCAATCAGTGCTAGTATTTCAGAATTGGTTTCCAAAGTGAAAGGAGGTTAATGAACATGACAAAGGAGGTCAGGTCAGTGTTAGCTTGAGATGGCCCTCAACTTGAAAGTGTTTTGCCAGGCACAAGGATATTGGCACATTTTACACATTTATTAACTTTGTGCGAAGGTTATTTTTTGTCATAAAATAGTCTTCATTTGAGTAAAATGGGCAAGAGGCACAAACGCTTGTGTCAGGTCTTCATTCGCAAAGAGAAACACAAAAAGGCAGAAATGGAGCTTTGTCATCAATGCTTTAGAATTTATTAATTAAATGAGACCACATGTGCCAAGTGGCTGAGAGGATGGGCTCTGGAGTCAGACTGCCTGCCTTCAAATCCCTGTTCTGCTATTTGCTGGGTGGTCTTGGGCAAGTAGCTTAACCTCTGCCTTGGTTTCCTTAATAAAAAACAGGGATGACAATAGTACCCAATAAAATCTTCCCTGACCAAGTCCTAGGAGAGGATTTTTTTTTTTTTTTGGCGAGGAAGATTGGCCCTCAGCTAACATCTGTTGCCGATCTTCCTCTTTTTGCTTGAGGAAGACTGTCCCTGAGCTAACATCTGTGCCAGTCTTCCTCTATTTTGTATATGGAACACTGCCACAGCATGGCTTGATGAGCAGTGTGTAGGTCTGCACCCGGGATCTGAAACCACGAACCCTGGGCCACCAAAGCGGAGCATGCGAACTTAACTACTACGCTACCAGGCTGGCCCCTAGGATAGGATTTTTAAAGCACAGTGCCTGGCATTTAGTAAGTGTTCAGTAAGTATTAGTTTATCGTTATTATAAATACCTGGCACATGGCAGACCATTAAATATACATCTACACGCACACACATACACTCATATATATCAATATTTTAATATATGCATTACATACATACATAATATATGTATAAAACAGAATACATAATATATGCATTAATATATTAACATATCAAATCATATAGTATATTATACAATATCTAATATTATATTAGATGTTATATTTTATATATATTAGATTATATATCCAGATGCCTTTAATTCACAGCAAAAATATGAATAGTCAAAGGATATTCACATGTGACAGCCTCTTCCTTGCCAAGCTTTGCATGCCCAATTTGAGGAAAGATTTATTCCAATAGTTTCTTATACTATTTACTGCAAATCCCTGGAAATGTCTACTAAGGAAAACGCAATTTTCCTAGAAAACTCAAGAATCTAGATGTGCAAATGTTACCTTTAATTGTAACTATTCTCATTGGTTAAAGCTTCTCTATGTTGGGAAAAGAAAACTATGCAAACTTGGCTCATATCAAAGTGGACACCACAGGCTATGTTTACCCTCATGGAAATCTCTGGATAGTTCAAGGGAAAAAAAGAGGTAGCCTCAAGTACACATCATGAGAATTACATACGTTAACTGCTTCAATTTTCTATCAGATGTTTACTAATGGCACTTTCTAAAGCCTTCCATTATTCCTTAATAGATGGCCATTTGAATAGTGCTTTTGCTGTAGAGATTCTCCTGCAATGAAGTTTCTAACTGTAATATGGTTTCACTCCCCAGTTAATAGGACAATAGCACATTTTATTAAGCTATTCTTTGGACGTTCCCTCGGAGAATCTTCTCGTTCAATTTAAATTCCAACTCTTGATGATGCAGTAGTGCAAAGATGAAAAAACGTACCCAATTCTATGGGTAATTAAGATTTTATTAAAAAACTTAAATTAGTAATGCATATTTTGTGGTACACATACATGAAAAGAGAGTTTTTCCTGGCAGAAAATGAAACGGGCCTGATAGAAACAGACCCATAGAGTCATACATATCTAATTAGTACTTTACAAAATGCTTGCACACAGTAAGTGCTAAATAAATGAGTCAGAGCCCTGGGATTGGCATTTTCAAAAACATCCTTCTCATCAAACCTTTTAATTCTCTCTCTTCAGAGTCCAGCTCAGTGCCTGGCTAATTTATCTAGGGAATCATTTCAAACAAATATGCTAATGATTGACGATTCATTTTTTCTTCTTTCTTAAATGATATTTGTATCGTTGCAGGCTTTTAGTAATAGTGTAGAGGGTAGGATAAGATAGTGCTGAAAAGTCCAAGCTCTGCAGTCAAGATCCTTACCAGAGCTGTAAACTTGAGGAAGTCACTTAGTCTCAGGTTCATCAACCGTACAATGGGGATAGTATACCCCCAAATGAGATAACCTGCATAGAGCACTTAGTTACATTATCATGACCAGTGAAAAATGTGTGAATTGTGGAGATTCAGAAATTTGGAGATATTTTGGAGCAATGGCACATTTTTAGACCCCACAAATCATACCTCCTAAGAAGTTATCTGGGAAGCCACAGTTCATGCCGGCCTCAAAAATTCTATAATATATGGTTTCCCACCTGGTTCCCTATTGTGATTACATTGGAGATAAACAAAAGTTTGACATCCATTTACCAATATTTATTTAGCACTTACTGTGTGTCAAGCGTTTTGTAAGGTACTAACTAGAGATATAAAAATGAAGAAGACAAGAACAGATAATTTGCAATTCATTGTGATTAATGCTTTGGGATCCTACTCCCTCTCTTCCTTCTTAACCAGCTTTGTTCACTGAGAGAGTAGCCTGGAACAATTTACTTGGTCTAATGTAGATATTTTTTCTATAGCTCCTTTAGAGCTGACTTTACCTTTAAAAAAAAAAAAAAATTAGTTGCATTTCTTTTCATCTTTCCAAAGTGGCAAAATCTTTTTCCCATCGATTCCCAGGTTGCTGCTGGGGTATGACCTCTCACCGCCCGGCAGAGACCCCTAACGAGGGCTGAATTGGCCATGTCTCATTCTGATGAATAATGGGTCTCGTCGCCCCTCAGTGCCCTCCAGATTTAGTCACAGGTCCCTGGGGACATCGCCAGCAAATAAATCCGCTGACCTACTGCAGGATCCTTTCCTCCTGCTGAGGCCCTTCCTGGGGTTCCTCTCCAGCTCCTTGGCTGGGCTGCCTCAGCCTCAGCCAATCTGGATGTCAAACCCAAAATACCCTCAGTCCCCTAGATGCGTGTCTCCACCCGCCAGATTTCTAGATGCTTTTGTCTGTTGTTGGCAAAGCCACTACCCAGTGAGTCTCCCCTTTTCACATCAGTGTGTCCTTAATCTGTGATGTATTGGTTTGTTAACTTGCAAGAACAGGTTCAGTCCCCACATGGGTTCTCTTTTCTCTTTAACTTGTGCCCAGTGGAGTCAACTATGTCTCCACACACACAGTGTGATCAGCTGAGTCCGCTTGGCTCCTCTGAGAGCATAGCTGGTCACTTTTGGCCCCGAGCTCCTCCTCTGATTCCAGACATAGCCTTGGGTTGGATGTGAAATGGGGAAAAAACTGAATAAATAATGGCAGCTGGGCTGATAAATAGTTTTCTCCTTGCTTCTGGTTGTCTCAGTAGCTCTGTAAAGATCGGTTGGTACCAAACTCTGCCACTGCTACTGTCAGGCCCTTTGCAAGTAAATGCTTTATCCTATTACTTTGGAAGAATACTTTTGCATTCAGAGCAGAAGCCTACTGAATAAACCAGAGGTACTCAAAAGAAATCACATCCGGTTGCTTGTTAGGTTTGTTAGTTGTTCTGTGGCATATCATCTCACGCCCTCTTACAGATGATCCAAGAGTGATTTTTGGCTTTCACTGCAGTAAGATCAAAGAAACGCCCGTCAAATGTTGCCTCTAATCACTTTAGACAGTTCAAGCTTCTGTAATGCCCCAGTGTTTCAATTTAACATTTACCGTTGTGTGCTTTGTGTCAATAGATGCATTTGAAATTTAAGCCCATTAGACTGGGGAGCTGACAGTGTGGAGAAGGCGGAGGAAGATTCCTACCAAAATTGTAGGTGGCCAAATGCTAGCTCCATATTTCTCACTCCTCCTCTTGGGTGACCTCAGGGCCCCTGTTTACGTTCATTTCCTTCCGCTCCAAGCCCAGGAGCCCATGTTAGCAGTGACTACAGACTGGATATTATCTAAACTCTCAGTGAATCACAGCTGACAGTGCTGCTATTTCTAAGCCACAGAATCACTCTTTGAACAAAATGCAAACGCTGTGTCTTTTCAACCTGTTCTTCAGCAGCGGAAGCAGCAGGATTCCGGCACTGTATAATAACTGTCAGAAACAATTTCTGCTCTGTAAGTGAGGTGAAGCAAAATGTCAAAATATTTGAATACATTTCATTGAGGATATCTTCTTTTAAATTAGTGAAGGCTAGAGAAGAAGAATCCCATTCTCTCGCATAATAAATATGCATGGAACCGAGGAGCCACGTGCATTCTAATAACGCTGAGTCCTGGCTTGTTAATGCGTTATTGGTTCACAACAATAAAACGCAATAATTACTAGTTAAAGAGATGCCAGTGTTGGCCTTTTACCAACATCCCTGAACATATAATTCATAATAAATTTAGTAAGGCTGAAGCCGGCCTGTTAATTAACCTATTTTCTGCAATGACTGGGATGGAGGAAGCAAACGTGTAATCCTACAAGGCACCCTCCCAAATGCGCACGTCTCATTGTGGGTTGGACTCTGCAGTTTGGAGTATGAGCCTCACCACAGGATCCTTGCTTGTGTTAATACAGGGGAGAAAGTTTGGGGGAGAAATGGTAAGGCAATATCTTACTGTGCTACTACCGTATTTAAGAAAAGAAATTGCAGGACAGTGTACGCATTGACTGGTGGGTTTAGGGGATTTTTTTAAGCCAACAATGTAGGCAATGAGAGGGACTTAGAGTCCTAGGGGACTCGATTGGGATGATGGATCGAAGACACATGCTTTTCCTCTCTTTTTACTCAAAACACATTAAAATGACAGAAAAGATGCAAACATGTCACAGTGCTGGTAAACAGGAAAGGGTATCATTTTCTGCCAGAAATTAAGAAATTTCTGAACTATAGAAATTAGAAGGGATAGAACCAGCCTGAGCAGAGAGCGCCACAGTCTAACACAAACCAAGAAGAAAAATACCCTGAATTTATGTTTTTCTGAATGTGCTCTTACCAGCCAATATACTAACAGGAAGAGGAGAAAGAGGTCCTGGGAAGTTATCAGGACTTTTTTTTTTTTTTAACCTGTTTTAGAACATTTAGGTTAGCCCTCCCCCTCCTAGCTCTCTCATAGTGAACAACAGGAGGCAGAGGTGTTTGCCACCAAGCTCAAAGTTAAGAACTGCAGTCTAGGGGAGGTGAAGATGCCACCCAGGGAGTGCTCAAAGTTGGGTGTAGGACCTGAGGGAACACTCATCTCCATGACAGATGTAGAGTAGAAGGCAAATACATTAATGTCCTAAACTAACTAATATACTTCTTATTTTACCACTGGAAAGGTTGGGTATAAAGCAGGCAGGCTGATGGAGACTCCTCTTCCCCTTCCAAGCAAGAGAGAGGGATGATGGAGAGACAGACGAAACCCATTCCAGTGCTCTACATTGACCAACCTCACTCATTATTCATAAAACGAATGGGCAACCATGGATCATCATACAGTGGATAAAAACTAACAGTATAAAAGAGAAGAATCAAGTGAACTAGTAGAATGGTTGGAAACAGAGATAATTTGGAGAATTGAAGAAAACATTAAATCAGCCCTAGTTAGCATCCTCAGTGAAATTCTAAAGACCGTTGATCCATAAAATAACACACTGCTACGAAAAAGGAGCAATCATAAAATGAAAAATTATTGGAAATTAAAATTTTGATCAATGGAATTTAAAAATTAACAGAAGGGCTAAATAATAGAAAGGACATAGATAAAAATATATTACTAATCTGGAAAATAAAGTTGAGGAACTCTCTTAGAACATAAGGGGCATTAGAGACAAAAATATTGTAAGAACTGAGTTTAGGCCCACGGAGAATCAATACCTAAGGTCCGACATCCTTCTAATTGGTTTCTTCTCAGGAAAGAGTCAGAGAGAAGTCAAGAAATAACAGAAATCATAGGAAAAAATTCCCCCAATGTAAGGCACAAACTTCAGATTGAAAGAGCCCATTAATCACATCCAAATGAAATATCTGAGTAAGGATATTTCAACATTAAGCCACTTGTTTATGAAATTTACTACGTTAATCATTTAAAAGCTAAAAGCTGTGTTAGTAGTCAGACTAATATGTTTGTACACACTCACCATTACTATTCCCATTATATATTGGGTGGCTAAGACAAGAAAAGCAATTACTACATATAAATATCAATTAATAAACTTAAGAAGGGTTCAACCTTACTGTCAATAGGAAAAGCAAATTAATTCAATAAGAACGTGTGTTCTTCCAATGAGCTTTAGAAGTTTGAGAATGGGGAAATAGGCAGTCTCAAACATTGTTGCTGGGAGTATAAAATGGAAAAGCTTTTAGAAAAGGGAACTTGGTGTATTTATCCAAACTTAAAATTCAGAGACTTTTAGAGATAAAGTATCCTTCTAGGTGTCTATTGCAGAGAATACTTGTGTGTACATGAATCTTCATGTGGAGAATGTTCATTGCCATATTATTTATCAAAAGAAGAAAAGATAGCAACCCAGATGTTAAAAATACAGAAATGGGTAAAAGAAATGATAATGAAGAACTACTGAGAAATAGCGTATAGTTGTTAAAAAAAAAACTGAAATGCACTTCTTTGAAATCTTCAGAAGGAAAACAGTATGGTGTTTGGGAAGGAGGCAGAGAAACACTGGGGGGGGCGGGTTTTAGAGCTTGTTTTCCATCTTCTATATGTGCCCACGGCTCCTGCACTGACCTGCAGGGTCTGAACGCTATGCCAAGCCAGAATCACGCTTTACTCCCCAGAGCCTCCTTCTTTCTCTAAAGTCTGGGCACAGACCGAGGCCCCAAAACATTCATAACAACAGACTTTTCCTGGTGCCATTTTTCTTTTTAATTCATTCTCCTTCTAACCCAAAACTATGCAGAAAGAAGCATTTCTTTTTCATAATTTCTATTTCTCAGAGAAACTAGAGCTAATAGAATTGAGATTCATTGAAATTTTCTGTACAAAATCTGCATTTTAAGGATTTATATGATAAATCAATCCAGTGCCTTAGGATCTTCTATAAAGGTCACTGCTGGGAGTGACGAGAGAGTCTAACAGGTGTGATTTGGGCCGTTGCAAATGAGGTTGTATAAGAATAAAATTCTCGATTTTTTTTGCTTACAGAACCTAAACTTCTTTTATCTGCTTCCTTTTCTGCTTGGTTTCAGAAGACTTAATCCTGTTGTAGCTGGACATTTCTGTATTAAAATTTAGTATTTTTTGGATAGTCAGTCTGGTCCAGAAAATCTTTGCATTCTAGTACAAGTATTATTACAGTATTATTTCAGTCCGTATCAAATTCAGAGCTGAATTCCTGAGTTTCCTCTTCCTTAGAGATCCAATGGGCTTGGGACCCCATCCCGAAGTGGTGGGTGGAGAAGGAGTGTGGGTGTGACCAGGTGGTCTATTTTCCCAGCTTTGCCTGGTTCTGTGTAGTTGCTGCTGCCTGCACTGGACAACTGTGAACAGGACTGTGGCTGGTGTTGGTTCACTGGGTAGCACATGAGACGTCCTGTAGGCACCCTGCCCAGCCTCCTGGGGTAGGGAATCCCAGGGAGGCACAGGCACTTCTTTCTGCCTCCCCCGCCAAGGTCCACTCATGACCTCTGCTGATAGGCTCTCCACATCCCCACTGGATGATTTTGGAGTGGAGCCTGGCAGACTGTCTGTGCTTCAGGCTAATTTCTGTGCCATCTCCAACACAGGATTACATGCTGAGGAGAATTCAGGAGCAGTCTTGACTCAGGTCCTTCAAGGTAGGTCACTTCATGTCCCTGCTGTCTTTTACTCTTCCTCTCCCTGCTGTCTTTTACTCTTCCTCTGGCAACAGGAGATATGTTGTAGGTTTTGCCTGAGACCAAACACCAGATGAGATGCAGAATCCATTTTCTTTATTCAGAATCACCCCAAATTTGGAATTTCAGGAGAAATTCTTTTGAGTACCTCCCCATTCAGCCATCAACCCCACCCCCCCAACTACAAAGCTCCCTCGAAGAAGGGACAACACAAGTTGTTCTTACCTTGGTTCTCAAACTGTGTCACCCATATTCTTCTGCCCCTCTGCAGCTGTCTCACATCAACATGACAGCCTGGGTGTTGTGAACAGTACTTGAGAGTGTGCTTCCTTGAGCTTAGAATCTAAAGAACTGTAGGTTTTCATCTGTTTTTTTATTCTTTTCAACTATGAACTGCCTCCACAGTAATCCATACTCTTTCTGCTTAAAAACCAGGTGGAAGAAGGTCCTGTTGGCAGTCTAGAACAACAGGACAGGGCACCTTTAGTTATTTATATCATATCTACAAGTAAGCAGTATCAAAAAGAATTCAGTGAATGAGAAATTAAGAAAAAAAATTAAGAAATATAATGAGCAGCTTGCATTGTCTAATGGATTGTTCCTAAGGAAAAATCTACAGGAATCTGTATTTTTGCAAGTTCCCTAGGTGAGTCCCTTGGCAAGCCAGGTTTGGACCTTCCTGTTGATATTGTTCTCCTTGTCAGCAGAGCAATAAGAGATGGGACAAGGAGATGTATGCTAAAGATTTCAGAGCATTTGTGAACATCTGGCGTTTGGGTGGCTGCTTGCTCAGAGTGAGAGAAGCAGAAAGGAAAAGATGCCTAAAGAAGGCGCAGATAAGAGATGATGAAGCCAGCTGCTATCAGAACTGGTTTACAGTTCTTTAGAAGCCTGGCTGTACTTACTGCAATTGGGCTGTGGGAGATTCTCTAAGATCTTTATGATGAACCCACTTTCCTCATTTTCCTTTAGTTGAATGGGTATCCGAGCCTTAATCTCCCCAGTGGAAGGAAGATTGGTCCTTGAGGGGGGGGGAGTGGAAAGAATCTTAGATTTTACAATTGTTTGTGGTCCTCCAAAACTCAACTCTACTCAACAAAATCTTATTCCTAGTATTTAATTCCTCTCATTAGGGAGAAATTTAATTTAATAAACATTAATTAATTGAAATGATTTAATTTAAATTCATTGATTAAAATAAGATTTTCTCTTTAGGGAAATGGTAGAGAAAAATATGGTTGAGAAACATCCACCGTGACCTGACTGAGGCATATACACTTTTCCCCAAATATTTCCAAAGACAAGACACAACAAAAACAAACACAAAACACAAAAGAGAAAATCAAAGAAATTCTTTCCCTTAAAGTTCCTAAGATTCTCTTATAATATCCATAAAAGTGAATATTAAATTCTATGTACCCAGTCCACTCTTAGAGCAGCAGGAAGTAATCCCCATTCTTATCATCCTGTCTGAGAAAGAGAACTTAGAATGGTCTTATGTCCAATAATCAATGAGCCATCTTGCATAGATGCTACCCAAACATTGATCTCCACTTCTCTGTTTTGTACCTAAAATATCAGAATATGAGCAAGCCGACATCACAAGAAATAGAATATGGCCCTAAAAACAATAAGCCAATCACATAACTATTTTATAGCTTTTTTTTTTTTTTTTTGGTTAGGACAGTAATATTCTTTCTCCTGATATTGATAAAGCTTTAGAAAAAGGGCCTTACTGCCTCCTTGTGTTATCATCATTGTCCATGTCACTCTCCTCTGAACTCTGAAAAAATTATCTGCAGGAGTTTAGAAGTTCTGTTAATGTGTTGTGTTGCTTTAAGCTAATATAGCCTTTTATAAAACCAAACCAAATATAAACTACCTATGAAAGAAGACAAAAGAAAATTCATACAGTTGGAAAACTCTCTTCTATACATTGCAATACTGCACACAAGAGTTATTTGAATTGGAAAATAAACCAGGTAATGAAAGCCATTCTTCTGCCTCATTAAAAATCTTCACCACTTGAAGGTATATTGGTCCTACCTACTACATAATCGTAATCTTTTGATTGTGGTACCATTAAAACTGTTACTTTCTTATTCATCTCAATAGCTGCGGAACCTCTTTGATGATATAAATGAGAATCCACTTGGATCCTCACACATACCTGGGTAAGTTTAATTCTAAAGTATAGTGTGGCCTCTTGGTTAATCAGTTAAGAGGCTCTTTTCCCTTCTACTCATCTTTTAAAAAATTACCTTGAGTTCTGAAAGCAGTCTAAGTGATCTTTCAAGCTGCCTTTTTCACTCCTCTTGAAATAAACTATAAATGTTTACCTAAAAGAAACCTGGACCATGGGATATTTTGAATTTTATAGGAGACACAGTAATAGTACTAGTAGGGGGTAGATTTCTGAATTCATTGGCTCATTCCGTTTATCCAAAATAAAAATATCTGACTAGCTTTTCTTTAAAACTTTCACTTCATCATAGGGTAGAGTGTGAGTCCTATGTGTGCTCATCTGTATTATGTAGCATAAATGTCACAGATATTTATTTATAAATCAATAGGAAATGTTGCCAAAAGACAAAAAAAGAAAAAGGAAACTGTGATTCAATAATAGAAGAGATAAGAATATTGAATATTTAGAGTCTTTCTCTGATATTACAGACCAGGAATTGCAATTATTATTGATCACCTATGCCATGGGTAGGTGTCATTTTTGTTCATAATAAGATTCCTTTCTCAATAATATGATGAGATGATGGAGATTCTAACTCATACTCATCTGACTGATAAGGGTCTCTTTCAGATGCACGTAACAGAAAATCCCAAAGTGTGAGGAGGACTTATTGGCTCCTATAAAGCCCAGGGGTAGAGCTGGATTTCAGGTACAATGTTTGCAGGTGAAAGTTTCTTTTTGCCTCTCAACTGGGCTCTACTCTCTTCTGTGAGTTGGCCTCTTTTTCAGGCTCTGAGGCAAGAAAACAGAGGAAAAGATTTTGAACCATCCCGGCCTGAACCTATAGGAGTTATTCCCTGATTCTCCTTGACCTACCTTGACCCTTAGCAATGTGACTTAACACTATGCCTGTTCAGACTTGTGGTACCTTCCAGTCCTGCTTAGCTGGAACCCTAGACTATTTCTTATTGACTAACTTATTTTATTGTTTTCTAGGCATCAATGTGACGTTCTATGAGCACCAAACACAGGGTTGTTTTATTCTTTGAGGATCCATGGTTCTTGATCTTGGCTGCATAATTGAACACCTAGGGAGCGTTTAAAAAATACCATTGCCCAAGGCACATCCCAGAACAAATAAATTAGAACATCTAGGAATGGGACTCAGGCACTGGCATATTTAAAAGCTCCTTGATAATTCTAATATGTAACCTTAGTTGGTGGTGTGTTGGTAGATGTTTAAAAACCAGTTCTCTGGAGTGGAGGGGTGGGGAGGAAGAAGCCCTGATTTGTAGTGTTTGCTGATTTCCATGGTGTAAATACTCCCACCGTGGCCAATTCAAGCTACGAACATGACATCACTGAACGTAGAGATGGGAAGAAATGTGCACAACTGGTTCTGGTGAGCTGGTGTGACCCATCTCTAGCACACAATACACACTGGTAGAACCATAGGTTTGGATGATTAGTAGCTACTTCTCTGTGGCATTTAGCACTGTTGACTAATCCCTCTTTCCCAGAAAGCTGTGTCCCTCAGCTTCTGTGATACATTTTCCTAGTTCTCCTCCTATCTCCCTGATGCTCCTTCTCCAATCCCCTTTTCAGAACTACCATCTTTTTTTTTTTAATTTAATTTAATTTATTTATTTTTCCCCCCAAAGCCCCAGTAGATAGTTGTATGTCATAGCTGCACATCCTTCTAGTTGCTGTATGTGGGACGTGGCCTCAGCATGGCCGGAGAAGCGGTGCGTCGGTGCGCGCCCGGGATCCCAACCCGGGCCGCCAGCAGCGGAGCGCTCGCGCTTAACCGCTAAGCCACGGGGCCGGCCCAGAACTACCATCTTTTAACCAAGCTTTACATGTTGGAGCTCCTCAATACTTGGTCTAGTCTCTTTACACTAAATTCCCTTTTACCCTTAAGGTCTGATTCCTGTCCTTACCCAAATTATTATCTGTATAATTATTGGCTCTGAATATTATTCCTTCAGTAACAACCTCTCCCTTGGGCAGACTCCAATATCTAACTGCCTTTTCCTCATCTTCACATGTATGTGTCACAAAGACCTCAAATTCAACATTATAAAAATGGTACCCATGGTTCTTCCTTTATCTTCCTAAACCCCATTGCCCTCTAGTGTTCTACAGCTCAGTGAATGGCACCGCCATTCACACTATTGGACAAGTCGGTATCCAGGGAGCCACTGTTGACACCTGCTCACCCTCAGATCAAACAGTCACTGCATCCTGTGGATCTTTACTTTCTCAAATTGCTCTTGAAACCATCCACTTCTCCCCATGATCAGTGCTGAAATAAACCCTAGAGGAGAGAGATGTTAACTTCCTAGAGAGGTGCGTTTGAACTGACACTTGAAGGGTGAGTAGGAAATTGCTAAAGAAGGCGGGGGAAGGTATTCTGGGCAGAGAAAGCAGCATATTTACCTTAATCATGACAGACTCATAGATGCCATTTTACATCTCTACCTGCCTGTCTACTAGGCATCTCTAGTTTAACACAGGTAAAACAGAAACTTGATTCTGCCCACTTCTCTATACTTTGAATTATTCATCCCTATCTCAGGAAATGACCCAACTATCCACTCACCAGCTGCTAAATGCAAACACCAAGGAATCATCAGTTTTTCACTCGCACATTCAGCTCCTCAGTAAGTTTTATCTGCTCTACCTAAAAATATGTCCTG
Organism: Diceros bicornis minor; assembly: GCF_020826845.1. Classification (NCBI taxonomy): domain Eukaryota; kingdom Metazoa; phylum Chordata; class Mammalia; order Perissodactyla; family Rhinocerotidae; genus Diceros; species Diceros bicornis. The sequence goes on from NC_080762.1 coordinate 34,790,691, forward strand.
AATCTGTCTACTTTTCCCTATCTCCACTGCTACTCCCCTTGGCCAAGCAATCTGCATATCCCACTTGAATCATAGAAATACCCTTTTAAGCAGCCTTCCTAAAATCCTTTTTCAACATAGCCAAATGATTTTTATAAAAATAATCAGATCATATTTGTCTCTTGCTTAAAGTCTTCCAATTGATTCCCATTACACTTAGAATTCATTCCATCTCCTGGCCCTGGCCTGTAAGTCTCAACATGACCTGTGCCCTGACCATCTTCTTACTGTGAACCATGTTCACTACCAACCTCACTCCAATCCACACCATCACTGGCTTTCTTTCAGGTTTACAAACACATGAAGCTCCCTTCCTCCTCAACATTTCTCCTCTCCCAAGTCCTAGGAAACTTCATACTTGCTGTTCCTTTCCTGGAATGATCTACCCCAAATCTTCGTCTCTTCAAGAAAGCTTCCCCACCAATATAGACTTAATTAGCCACCGACCCACCCATCCTCTTACAGGCCATCATATCATTCTGTTCCATTTTCTTTATAGCTCTTCTCATTATCTGAAAACTTATTCATATATCTGTTTACTCCCCAGCCAATACTAGAATATATTCCCCCCTCCACCTATAATAAAAGTCTCCATGAGTGCAGGGATCTTGTTTGTCTTATTCATCTCTATTTTCCTAGCATTTAGAATTATGTCTGGAATGTAGCAAGTACTCAGTAGACACTTACTATTGAAAACGTTTTCAAAGACTAGGACAAGAATAAAGGAATTATTTACTCTATATATATCTTGTTCAAATGAATTATGGAACCTCAGGCAATCAGTTATATCCCTTCTTTATTTGGTTTCTTACTCTGTAAAATGCAAATAATAATATTTTCTATATATTTGCCAAAATAAAGAGTTTAAAATGTCTGAGAATACAAAGTATTTTTTTTAGCATAAGTATATTGTAAATAAACATGCAGCAGGGACACCAATTATTAAAACATGATTGTCTACACCCCCCTCCCCATCAGCTTCTAAGGAGCCCAAGTCTTGGCCTGATCATGTAAATCAGAGTAAGCATCAAGGAGGAAATTGAAGAGGAAAGAAGGTTAATGGGATTTATACTGCAGATGAAGAGTATTACTCATTGAAGAGAAGAAAAGAAGGCCAGAAAAAGAAAGTGAAAAGAAGAATATGAGTTGGAAAGATTGTTCTGGGTGATTGGAGGGCCAGTTTTGGAGAGCTGGGAGTAAAGAAAGAGCTTTCAGATCAGCTCTGGCACCAGGCAGCTGTGCATGGGAAAGCAGGGGCAGGGGTGTGGATAGGGAAAGAGGATTTCAAAAAGATTTGCTGTGGTTTATGAGTTCTTTTTTGGCATTTCCAGGAGATGACAGTAAAGACTTAATTTGTTTTTCAATTAATTTTTTGGCTGCCAGTTTGTTTTCTTTACTGCAAACCCATTGCCCCTTTCTGGGGCTGGCCTTGGGGAGAGAGCAAGCAGGCCTGGCTTTGTGAGGGCTACAAAGGGAAATGGAAGTGTCATCAGCCAGCCCCTGACCATTTTCCACATTACACTTCCCATAGACTTAAATGGGCAATTGTGTCTCAAATGCAGCAACTTGCATGCTAGGAGAATGGGAAGAAAGAGACAAAGAACTCAAATAAATGAAGTTCTTCCAATGTGGAAGGCACTGGGCTAGGAGCTTGGGGAAGTTTATTAACCTGGCTAAGGCTCTACAGCTGAGCCAGGATTTTACTGGGCTCTCTCTGGCTCCAGAAAAGCCTTATGACACAGTGCCTTCCAGAAGCTGATGTAGTTAAAACCGTGGTCTTGGCACTGGAAAGCTGGGTGATGGATCTGGCTCTGGCTCTTACCAGCCATGCAAATTTGGGAACAACATGGAACCATATCCTCACTTCTAAAATGAAATGTTGAACCAGGTCAGTGGCTTCCAGACACCAGTCTGGGAGCCAGAGTCAGTCTGAGAAGAAGTTTTCATTGGTCAGTGGCAAATTAAAAAAAAAAAAAAAGATAATGTTACATCAACATCATTATATATTTATTACTGGAAGATTGCTAAGTAGCTTTTCTCGGAAATGGCTGTTCTATTTTTTATTATAAAAATAACTTTTATGATATCATGATGATATACATAGTAGTCACTTTTGAGGAAAAAAATTTGTCTTGGCTTATCAATACAAAAAGTTCACAACACTTTATTGGGCCACCATCTGTGATTTCATTGAATTAGATTATTTCTAACATCCCTCTAGCTTTGAAAATTTCTAGAGCCAGTTCCAGTGGCCTAGTGGTTAAAGTTCATCACTCTCTGCTTCGGCAGCCTGGCTTCAGTTCCTGGGCATGGACCTACACCACTGTCTGTCAGTGGCCATGCTGCAGTGGCAGCTTGCATGCAAAAAGAGGAAGGTTGGCAGTGGACGTTAGCCCAGGGAGAATCTTCCTCAGCAAAAAGAAAAAAGGAAAGAAAATTTCTATGAGGGAGGACAGTTGCAAACTCAAATGCTTGAAGGGTCTGGTCAAGTAGTTAAACACCAAATCAGGCCGTGTGTAGGACAGCAGGTGCAAGCTGTTGATAACAATGCAACTGTAACATTCACTAGTTGCAGCACTTTAAAAAATACTGCTCATCTCAAGCAAATAGCCAAATAAAGGTGGCTGTGGCTAGTATGGGACTGCTTGGACACCACTTTGCAAGCCTTGCTCAGTTAATTTCTAACAGTTTTCTTGCAGTTCTAAGAGTCTGAGTTTCTGTTTTTAATCCCCCACCAAAATATTTATGCACCTAATTATTTTTACAATTTCATTCATTAGCTAGCACGGCAGTAAAATTATAAGATGTTGTGGCCTGTAAGTGCTTCACATCATTGCAGAGATAGTTTGACAACAAGAGTGTGTATTTATGTGCTATTATATGCAGGCTTTTTCCCCGGGGAAAAATGTGGCGTCAGGGCCTGTTCGGAGTATTTGAAAAAAACAGATGCTGAACGTATGTATTGACTATGTCACAGCATATGATTGAACAGCAGAACTACTAGGGCTCATTCTTTACATTTTTATTTTATTGTTTCTTCATGAATATGCTATTGTGGGAATAGCATTCCCACAAAATTAATAAAATAAGCAGTTGGGCTATCATCTGCATTACTAAATCTCAAATGCAGGAATTGGAGCTACTCTAACAATTTCCTAATTTCAAGAATAGCAATGCAGGCTTTCTAACTTTTTCCAAAAGTTCTAGTTTTGTGGATTTTCGACTTTATGAACCATTGGAAAGTATCCTTTTCTATAACGTAACTTTAATCCATCTTCCTTTCTCAGGGGGAAAGAAAAGAATCAGTTACAAAAGAAATTATCTCCTGGAGGTATGTAGAATGAGAAGACATGTCATCAATCTACCTTAATCTTTGTTTTGATATATGACTGTAGACCGGGCTACAAAAGGGAGCTTGCAGACATGATAAGCATCCTGCCCCTTTGGTGTTGGTTACCACAAAAGTCCAATAAGGAAAAAAAAAAGCATGATGGGTTTGAGCATGATTTGAAGTAACACTGAGAATCGAGAACAGGAAACTCTGAGAAATAATCCCAAGTCTCTTGTCTGGAGGTGAGGCTCTCCTTGGATAGGGGATCACTGCAGACCTCACAGAAGGCTACAGGCGAGTATGAGAGCGCACATCTCTCTAGCAGGTTATCACTCTTTCTACCACTCCAGATTAATTACTAAACAATGGTTGTCCTTAACCATTTTTGCAAGTCTCAGCCTCTTCTAGTCTTTAGTCTCCATTGTGATAACATTATCCTTAAAACTGTATTCTCGGTCCTACGCCCTTTGATCCATCTTTCTAAATTTGAGCTTCTCAGAGAAGCCCTCTGCAGTCATGTCCATCTCCTCCTCCTTGCCTTTGCATTGCTATAATTTGCAGCAGTATCCATTGATTGATACATATTTTGGGATTCTCCATTCTGAACCAACTTTCCATTTGAAGTCTTGAGGCATGGGGATCCTTCCTGATTTTCCTCTGAACTTTCAGAAGCCCAGTGTACGCACACCTAAGGCCACACTTCCCAAAGTGAGGTCCACACAAAAACGAAGTTCCATGGGATAATTCCACGAGCTTCTGTTGTTGTGGGAAGTGAGGAGAAAAAGGATTCCGTGATCGAATACATTTAAGAAACACTGATTCAAATAATTTCAGACACTTTTTCCTGAATGACTTCTCAGAATATGAATTTCCAAGAGGGCACTATAGTAGGGCTTCTGGTACCTATTTTACTCTGGAATCTTTTTTTATTCAAGGAATTTACTTAGGGAAATTCTACTCTTATTACAATGATAGCCAAATACTAGTGCATAGAGAATAGTCTGGAGAGCTGAACAAATATTCAGACTTGGAGGCCTCATCTTCACAGTGAGTGATTCAACTATTCTTCCAGGAAAATCAGGAATCTGCATTTTAAAAAGCAGCCTAGAGCCGTGCTTCTCACACTTTAACTTGAATTACCTGGGATTTTGTTAAAACACAGCTTCTGATTCCATAGGCTGGTGCTGGGGCTCCAGATTCTGTGTTTCTAATAGTTCCCGGGGAAGCTGTTGCTGCTGATCTGAGGCTCACACTTGGAGCAGCAAGGCCTCAAGGATTCTGACCATCCCGTGTTCTCCACTTCTGTTATTATCACAGATGTCACTGTCTTCCAAGATTTCTGTCACGTTCAATTCATGAACACGTGTTGTCTTACTGGTCATAATGAAGTTCAGAGTCATAATTTCCTTCATTGCTTATTCTACTGTCTGAGAGGTGGACAGTTAGCAAATATGTAAAGATTTATCAGATGCTCTTGTTCTAACCTAACACGATATCCAGATAGTAGCAGTCTTCATAACTCACTGTTCTGTCACTATTCTGTGCCAGGCTTTTGATCTGACTCAGACATGCCATCAGGCCTCCAGTCTTACTGAGCATATCTGCTACTGCCTTTTTCGCTATTGTTGTCAGACATTTGACTTCTACATGTTATAAACCCCAGAGACATTATTAATGTTTTTGCTTGCAACAGTAAATTGTTTTCTAAAGAAATTAAGAAAAGAGAAAAATAATCTTTTATATGTGCTCACATATTTACTATTTATGGCTCTCTTTTTTCCATTGTGTAGATTCATATTTCTATGGGGTATCATTTTTCTTCACCCTGAAGAACTTTCTCTAACATTTCTTGTAGTGTGGATCTGCTGCTGTAGAATTCTCTCAGCTTTCATTTATCTGAAAATGTCTTTATTTCACCTTCATTTCTTCTCTTTTCTTCTTTTTCTTTTGAAATAATTATAGATTCACAGGAAGTTCCAAAATATATATACAAAGCATTCCTGTGCACCCTTCCCCAAAATTCATCTTCATTTTTGAATGTTATGTGTAGGGATGCATCTGGGACTTGAAGTTCATGTATGTTAGTCCATTTTATATCCTAGAAGTGACTGAGGCTTTGTTTATTCTTAAATTTTTTTCTTTTTCTGACTCAGTTTGGATAATTTCTATTAACCCTTCTTCAAGGTCATGGATTTTTTCTTCTATAGTGTCCAATCTGCTGTTAAGCCTATCCAATGATTTTTTTTTTAATTTCAGATATTCCATTTTTAATTTTCAGTGTTTTAGAAATAGTTTTATTATTCTTCTGCAATAACTTTATCTTTCTCCATTATCCCCATCTTTTCCTGCAAATTCCTTACTATATTTATAATAGTTGTTTTAAAGTCTTCTGCTAATTCTAATATCTGTTTTTATTAAATATATTCCCTTTTAGTGTAGTTCACATTTTCCTATTTATTTTCAAGTCTCGTAAGTTTGTACTATACTCTGAACATTGTATATAATAAACAGTGGGAACTGAGGAAAAGATTTTTGTTTGGTTTTGTGTATTTCCCAAAACATTCAAACCCTTTCCTCCATCTGGCGGTGAGGCTGAGGCCAGGTCATTCAGATTTCTCCTAGAGTGGAGATGAGCTGGAGCCAGGCTCTGGCTGTAATTAGATTGAGATCACCTGGGATTATCCCAACCCCCAAACTCCTGTGCCCCCGCTGTGGTTTAGATCTTGTGTGTATGTAAGCAGAGAAGGAGGTGGGCTGCAGTTTCAGATATTTTTGGTTGACCTTTGGATTCATCTCTGGCAGGGCCCAAGAATCCAAGTGCAAGACTACGTGATTTCTCACTGATTTCCAGGCCCATCTTTATTGAGTTTCTTTGCATCGTTTAGAGCAGGGCTAGGTAGGGATGGGAGGAAAAGAATTGTCAGGCAGTTTGCATTTGGGTCTCTTCCAGATTCTAAGCCGTTCTGCCAGCCCAGAATGTCAGAATGTCCCTGCAAAGTCTCTTCATCTATGGTGAGTCTATGACAACTTCTCCATCTATCCTCCACAGATCAAGCATCTGCCCCTGGAGATGGAAGCTTCTACTGTTCTCTTCTCACCTATGAAGCGTTCGTTTCGCTCTGAAATTCAGTTAATCAAGGCTTCCTTGCATCCTTTGTTCTTTGCCAGCCCTATTGACAAGTGTAATTTTTAATTTTTCCAGGTTTTGTTGTTGTTACAATGGGAATAAAGGTCTTTTGCTTTCTTCTATACATCCTAACCATTTTAAATAGTCACAAAACAAGCACATACTTCCCACTTTTTATTTGAAATAGGTAAACCTAGGGCATATTTAATTAGGTAAAGAATTCTTACTTGCAAACTTTTTGAATAAACTCCTATGACTATGCACTGGATGATGGTTACCATGCAATATTTCTTGATTTCTAGTTAACAGTTGAAATCCTTCTTGAAGCGTATGAAGTCCTCTCCAGCTACATTGGGTGTCTAGGGCCATTGTTGATTTTGTGTGTGCTGGATGGTACTCCAGCTGAGATAATTTTTGTTAATGCCCTCTTAACGTCTTTCCAAGGGAAGAATTCCCTCGAGTATTTTCGCCTTTATCATTCTTCTTTTGCTTTTTCTATACAACTGAAGTAAAAAGAGAAATTATACCTGATATAATCTCACCCCAACTCTACCTCCCGCGACTATCAGAAGCCTTTAACTTCTTCTTGACTTTTGGAGAAAAAGGTAAACATTTCTCTTCCCTTAAGTTTCCCAGCTGGAAAAGATTAACATTAATGTCATTAAAATTCATTTATAATTGTTTTCATGGCAGATCTTTAGCAATAATTCAGTAGCCTTAAATTCAAAACTTCCATGGTCATTTCTGAAGGAATTTGTAACTATATTAAAGTATACATTGAATGAAATTTAAACTTATTTTTAAAAAGTTAATTTAAAATGGGTTTATGACATTGCTGTTTGAATTATGTGCATCATTGTTATCTTACATTTAAATTGACTATTTATGTTAATATCATTCAATTTCTGCATAATGGGAAAAGAGATTTAAAATGGAAATCAAACCCAAGGATATATATTAATGACAGTTGCTGTAAACAGCAACCTCTGTGAGTTCTCTACTACTATGAGAAGGAGAATAGAGTACCTCTTCCTTTCCTTCCAACTTGAATCCTCTTCTGATTGTTGAACAATACTTGCAATCATTACCTCATATATTTTTCTACAGTCTATGTCTCACTGTGCGCCAAGGAGAAGGCAAAAAGGAGGAGGACCAAAATAGAGGGGAACAAAGCTTTTGCAGCTGCCTAGTACTTGGAGTCGGGATAATTAGCAAGATTCTCTCTCTCTTTTGTTTTCTCCTCCATACTTTCGCCATCCAAATCTTTGTTTCCTATGTATTTTTCATACTCATTGCCTTCTAAGAAATAGTCAAACATTTACACAAGACCAATGAGCTTGTGAACGTCGGCTTATTTCTCCTCTCACTCAGCTATCTCTTTGACATTCACTTCAACCTTTGTCGCTATTACAACCAAACCATCCTGCTTCTGTCAATTCTAAAAGGAGTTTGAGTTACTAAAAATGTAGCCACAGTCCCCAGTTTCCAAGTAGGCTATCAAATGTATGATAAACTCTATGAGTGTTTAGTATATACCAGGCTAGGATATTAGCTGAATACAAGGTTATAAGGATTATCACACAAATCAAGAAATTTCTCTCCAAAACAATTGATTATATATACTTTGATTATACGTATTTTATATGGCTTTCTTCATTGACAAGGTCATTCTTTTTGTCTACTATGAGTTTGTCATATATTGAGCCAAGATCCTGGTAGGAGAGGAGTAATTAATAATTATTCTGTATTAGCACTAGGGATATGACCTCTGTATCTATCAGGAATTGTATTAAGCAATTAGTAAGTAATAACTATAACTAATAGTTTTTATTAAAAGAAACCAGAATAACAGTGGCTTAAATAAATTAGAAATTTATTTCTCTCACACCTAAAAGAAGTCTGGAAGTTAGGCAGCTGAGCCCTGGTATGGAAGGTCTGTGGTTATCAGACACCAGGCTTCTCTGACCTTTCTGTTTTACTATCTGAGGGCATGACTTCCAAATGCAAGATTTCCTCTTAGTCCAAGAGGACTTGTGAGACCTTAGCCATCATGTATTGAAAATAAGAAAAAGAAAGAATAAAAAGGATATTCATGCCAACTGAGTCAACTTCCATTGACCTGGAAGTTCCACAGAACACTTCCAATTACACCCCATTGGCCAGAGTGTAGGTATGTTTCCACAACTAGCTGCAGAGAAGGTTGGGAAATATGGTTTTCTATCTGGTCATAATGCTGTCTTCTGTCACTAAGGGAGGAGAGAATGGAGAGTGGGGAAAAACTAGCAATCTCTGCCATATCCTCCCAAGCCTAAAAACAGAAGCTGGTCATTGGGATCATTCTGGACATCAGTTGAAATTACGCAACATTTGAAACATATGAAAATATGCCACATCTATGTAACTCTACCTTCCACTTTAAAATGTCTAAAGACAGAAGAAACTACCAGGGAATGCCCAGAGAAGGTCAACAGGAAGTGAGGAATGTAGACAGTATTTTTTGAGTAACAATTTTTAGCTGTTATCAAGTATGCAAAAAGCTCTAGCCCAAAAGGAGAATAAGACTTATTCTATGAGAATCAGGAGCAGCTTTTATTCGAATTGGGCCTGTGCAACAATGAAAAAGTTTGTTTCGGGATGTACAAAATTTCCCATCACTAGAAAAATTCAAAAAGAAGCTGAGCTTCTGGAAATTTTTTCGAAGAAATAACTGGAGAAGTTGGCAAATATATATGATCGTAATTCCAGTGTTTAAAATATCAGGAATGTGGAATAACATATTTACTTAACAATAAAGGATTAGTTCAATAAGTTATGGTAGATCCACACACTGCAGGCTTTAAAGTGACTACATAAATACTTATTTATTGACAAAGAAAGAGGTTCATGATATATAGTAGATTAAACAAATGAGTTACAGAACAGACCTTGTAGTATGATTTTATGTGTCTATAAATAGATAGCAATGCACTAAAGGTTAATCTAGATGGTGAAATTGTGGGGACATTTTTTTCTTCTGTAAGAACATGTATATAAAAAGATTGTATATTTCTGAGCCCATTATAGCCTATGATTTTAGTTGTACATCTTTCTACATTTTCTTTTTTTCACCCTAAATTCTTCAACGCAGTGAATGCTTCAACAACTGACAGCTGTCATTTTCTAAGAAAACAATTTACCTTTCTTTGTGCATTGTTCCCTTTCTTCCTTCAAAAGCTACAACCCTGGACCTCAAAACATACTGGCTAGAAACTGACATCTTAAAATAGCTCCTTAGCCACAGCTAAAGGGAGACTTGGCAGGAGAGATGGCTATCTTAAACTCTGTTGCTTTGCAGGGCCAAGACAACAACGACAATAAACAAACCGAAAACCTGAGAATCCTCTGGAGGATGGATCAAAAGGGTGATTTTAGAAAATTTAACATTCTCTTTAGAAAATTTAGTGGTTTATGATGATAAAGAATGTACTACTTGTTTCCTCCTTAAAATTGTGAATGAGTAAATGTGCCCATCTTTATGCACCCTGAAGTCCTTTTCTCCGGAGTATTGATGTGTTTTTGCAGTCAATTCACCCAGACTTTCTGACCTAGTTCTGCTCTTGACACATGAACAAAATGATTAGCTGGACTTACAAATGTATAGATCACAGTTACGGAAAAGATTCACGCTAACTCCATCTCAGCATCTCATCCACATTCTTGGCTAATAAATAAGATTCTTGATAGCAAATACAAATTGTGCTTTGAATCAACACACACACACACAAAATAGTTAAAATTGGTAAATATCTAAGAAAATACAGGAAATGGCTAATGAGAATATTTTAGCGAGGATTTTTTTTTAATGTAAGCTTACTAGCATAAGTCGCTCTGAAGTCAAAACATAGATATCACATAGAACTATTTTGAGATGGGGACAGTTGTTATATTATTGAGGAATTTTAATGAATAGTGAGCCCATTTGTTATTTATTTTCTTCCAAATGGTAATAAACAGCTCCAGTTATAATTGCTGATTTTCTATATTTATGGAAAACTGGCATTTCATAAATATCAAACTGTGATATCATCTACTTGTATGCTCGTTTTCTATGAATATATAAATTTAGTAATTACCTCTAGAAGTGTGAGTTAATTTTTTTGTGTGGCTAACTCAAGAAGGAGAATGACAAATCTGTTAAAATGGTAGAATTTTATACGTCCTTTTCATTGTCCTTTTTAAGAATTTATCTAAATGATGTCATGGAATGGCAGAGAAAAATCTAGGATACAAGATTTTCTGTTAAAGCCACCAAGATGTTCATCAAAACTAAATCAACATGCAGGCATTTGACAGGGACAGTGCATAGAGTTTTCTCAAAAGACCAAAAGGCTAGGAAGACTTTCTAGGTCCCAAATAATCAATATTTAAAGGAAAACAATTGTGCAGAGGTTATATTAATTCAAACTAGTAAAGGATTTCTTCTTAAAAGGAAGTTTTAGCTTATTTTAATTCCAAGGAAAAGAAATTCTCACTTGATATGTTTACTATTATAATGTATTCCCTTGGATAGTGTTGGCAGAAACTCCCCATTAATATTTATCTTTAGAACTTTGCTCCATTTCATGGCTCAGTAGAGAATTAATATTTAGCAAATGTGTGATTAGCCTTTTTTTGTCTTATGGCTCAAATTCACCCAAGTCCTTCATATGCAGGATTTATTTATTTATTTTTTTTTTTGTGAGGAGATCAGCCCTGAGCTAACATGAGCCAATCCTCCTCTTTTTTTTGCTGAGGAAGACGGCCCTGGGCCAACATCGGTGCCCATCTTCCTCCACCTTATATGGGACGCCGCCACAGCATGGCTTGCCAAGCAGTGCGTCGGTGCGCGCCCGGGATCCGAACCAGCGAACCCCGGGCCGCCGCAGCGGAGTGCGCGCACCCAACCGCCTGCGCCACCGGGCCGGCCCCGCAGGATTTATTTTTATTATGAGTTTTATAATGAGTATGGGTTTTACTCCATATTGTGCTAAAATTCCTTACTATGGGCTGCAAGCTTTCCTCCAAAGTTAAGTCACATCAGAATGGAATGTTTCAGTAGCTAAGGGGAAAAGATGAGTCTTTGGCTAGAAAAAAATTGATCTCCTGTTTATGGGTTGATGTCCTAGAATACACAAGACTGCCCAATACTGAAATAATAATCCCCAATCATGATAATACGTTTAAAAAGGCTTAAAAGAAACTAGACCCTAATTTGAGCCGTATCAAAATTTTCTGTAATAGGTAGACCATGTGTCTCATCAGATCACAATTTTAAAGCGGTCTCTAAATCCAACTGGACATTGACACCTGTGCTATGAAGGATAGGTTTGGTGGTGGTGAGGGACCACCTACAGTAAATAAATTCTGTCTGTTAATGGAGAGACCACTAATCTGACAAAAACCATGCAGTCAGGAATCCAGGAAGCAACTTCAAGGTCAAAGTCTCCCTTAATCAGAGAAATGTGTTCTCCTTGTAAATGGTTCATGAATAACCTGGATGAGGCCTGTTTACAATCCAGGTAATGATGCCAATATTACCTCCCATAAGCATCTTAATCATTAAGTGGGAGCACAAATGTGTCTAATAACCTCCTCAGCCCACCCAAACAGCTGGCCAAGAGTCCAACATGGCAAATCTAATCATAATCAGAGAATGTCATGATTTTTCTTATTAGAGAATTAAAAATAATTTGTGTATTTAAATAAAATCATATATGGCCTGAGTGAAACTTGGAATGCTACAGAAGACGTGATTTTTGAGTCCAGTTTCCTGTAGCAAGAAATTGATCAAAACATTGGCTGTGGCTTTGGTCTTCAGAGATTTTAAAAACAAGTCAATTAAGTGATTTCCTGAGATGTATATGAACATAAGGTGAACATTGGTCATGTCTCTCAGGACCCCTGCATAATACTTCACCATCTCTGTGTTTTCAGTAGCAATCAAGCTCAAGTTCTAGAATGCGTATTGCACACAACTGAGGCAAACCTTTGATGCTCAAAGTGTGTTTGTGCTCAGGACAGGTACAAAATTTTCCTTAAGTGGGCTCCTGAATCCCAACCCATGTGCTGCTACAGCAGAGATTTCTTCTCTTTTCTGATGCTTTCCATTTGCTTAAAATTTGTCAAGTTGCAACTGGCCTTCTAAATTCCTTTTTTGTTTTAGAACTCCTGTCTTTTATTTTCTCCCATACATTGGCTTTGATTTTGTTTATGGGATTTTTCTGGAGTTTCAGAGTTACATGCAATTTTTCTTGACAAAGTTGTTCATTATTGGCAGAGGTGGCTTCTCTACCCAGAAACTCTACAAGATGTCCAAACTCCTAAAAATTCATAGAAACTATTCATCATAATTTTATAGGAATTCTCTTTCTATAGAGAAAAATTATAGCAAATACTTTTTGCTGGTATGTAAAATTGTCCAAAAATTATTTCAATCATCCTACTTCTGTGGGTATCTCCATGATTCCACACAAGTGGGCTTGGTTTGGTAAAAATAATCACAGCCTCTAATAAACATCTTCTTTGTTGACCATTGTCTTCATGGCCAATAACTAACTGACACAGACACTGCCTCACCCAGCCCTCAGGGCACTCCTTAGAGGCCACTTTTTCAGGCTTCACTTTTACTAAAATATTGATTCCCTAGTTGGCATTCTGATGTGAATCCACAAAACTTCTTGAAGGTAATGATGCTGGCTTTTTAATCCTGAAAATTCACGGGGCAGCACGTAAGTGAGATATCAACTTTTGAACCTATATTCATGTATGGATTTTTAGCTCAGCTTGCCCTTAAAACTGAATATTACTAGATAACCTAGAGTATTGACTGCATCTAAATGACAAGTTTTCAGGAAGAGGTATAAGGCTCATTTCTCTTCATTGACTGTGAATCGATGTGGGGACCATGAGTGTACAGGACCCTGAATAACAATAACAATAATAATAGCTACTAACACTCATCAAGGACTCATTATAGATTAGCTCTTAATCCTCAAACAACCGTTATTATTCTCATTTTCGAGATGAGAAGATATTACTTGTGGAGGTAAAGAAACTTGTCCAAGTCTGAAGAACTAGTCAGGGGCAGACCTGGCATTTAAACCCAGGCAGTTGGATCCTGGAACGCAGGCTCTTAACCACTCTGTCTTCTTAACAGCTAACCTCGTCTGTGAAATGGGTTCTGGCTGGTCTTAAGGATCTCCAAGAGCAACTCACCCACTTGCACTAAAGGAGCATTTAGTTTGTGTTCTTCATGCCAATACAGGAGTCTAGGCTGAGCCTTGTTACAGGAAGCAGGGTCAGCAGGACTGTTCTCTTTGGGTTGGGAAGAGGGATGAGGGTTATTGAGTTCCATATTAAAAAACAAAAGCAGAACAGTGGGGTTTCCAGCTTCCATCTCAGTTTGGCCAGGAGATTAGGAATTATAGTGTGAGGCTATATTTTCTGAGCTAAGGTTTCTGAAATTCTATAATTTTCCATATTTCTTGTTTTTAATATTTCCTGTTTTCCCATGGTGATTGGTATAAAATCCTTAAAATTAAGAGGGCCTGTGTATTTTTATTTAAAGCCATCAGGAACCTAGGGCTCGGGGAAGCAGGGGTCTGTCTTGCAGAGAGAATAATCCCAAAGGATAGTGTGGGTGATGAACAACTTTAAAAAAGAAAGAGGATATACATAAAAAGATTTAAAAACATAGTATTGATTGGAAAAAAGCAAGATGCAGAATGATACATACAGAATGATTCCATTTATTCAAATATAAATCTATAAAATAGCACTAGAGACTATGGATTCATTTATATATGGAAGGGACAAAAAAATGGGATGGAAAAATATACAACAGAGTCATGATAGTGGTTGCTTCTAAGGAGGTGGAAAGGGGACTTATAGCTGCAATATGTAATTTTTTGTAACAGAAGAAAATGTGATACATGTTATTTTGGATGGCAGAATGTGATGTTATATTTTTTGAGCTTTTCTATAATTTAAAAAATTTTCAAAATAAAATAACTTTTAAAAATAAAAGGAAACAAAAAATAGAGAGAAAGAAGGCGAAGTCACCGGAAACTTCAAAGAAAAGATAGAATATGGAACATGAGTCTGGGTTTGACAATTTGTCCTGCTGTTCTCAGGAGCTGACTCTAACCTAGACTTAAATGACTATGAAAATTCCTGGGCATGTTTTATATTATTTTAGAGGTTAAAAATGTGGGACTCTTGTTTGTGTGTCTGTAGGGGGGAGTTGTTTTTGATGGGGAAGGATACTTTTGGAGGAGGGGCTGGGTCACACGCACACACAGCATTACTAACAATCCAAGTCTTTCCTCTTGAAATAGAAAAGTCAAAAACACTAGTCTGATCAATGTTTGATTTTAATATATGAACATTCTTGTTTCCTTTGATTCTTTACAGCCCTCTTTTCTTCTGTAAATGATAAAGAGTGCATTCCCTGAGGGCTCACTCTGTGGTGTAGGATAGTAAGTTCCCTGAGAGCAAGTGGATTCAGTGAATGCCATGAATTGCCCTAGGTTTCTTTTGCTTCAGTGGATTTATACAATTCCTACTCTGTTTCTATATTCATGCAAAATGCTCTGCCCTTTCATTTAAATCCCGATGAAAGAGCCAGCAGAATCTTAGGAAAGGTCAGGCTGGAAAAATTAGATATGGCATCAGAGAACAGTGTGATCAAACAAACCATACCGAATATTGCATTTTCATACCAGTGCTTAATTCAACAGCATGTGGTAGAAAGTAAAGGGATTTTTCTTTTATCTTTTCTTTCAGTATCTCCCAAAAATGTACAACAGGTACTTCCTCAAAACCAAGCAAACAAACAAATGAAAACAAGGAATCCCAAGGTCTGATGTATGCAATGGGAGATGTTCCCTAATCCTCAACATGTTATGTATATAGGGGCCTGCCCAAAAGAAGTGGCCATCTCAGGTACAAACTATGACTTTCATTCTGAATATAATAATCCAAGTGAAGTGGCCTTAAAAACTTTCAGAGCATTGAAAGAAACCAGCAGGCAACCTTTTTGAGCTTTTTGATGTCAATGACACTGACAAGGGTAAGGCAGAGAATCCAGCGGTAATCTTGACTCTCAAAGGAATACAAAGACAGTTTTGTAATGGGTGTCTCCTGCTTCCTTCCAAGCTGGTCATTTTCAGATCAAGGTTGATCCAGTGTCCCCACAGGGGCCAAAGTAGGCCAGAGTGTTACAATCCAGAATCAGCAGCACCCCTCACTGATCTTCTCTCTGGAGTGACCCTTTAGTGAGGGTCCCAAAGTGGGGGTCAGCAAAATATATCCTGCTGGCCAAATCCAGCCCACCACCTATTTTTCTATTTGGCCCACCATCAAGCTAAGCATGGTTTTTAAATGGTGGAAAAAAGAATCAAAAAAAATTTTTTTGTGACATGTTAACATTATATAAAATTCAAATTTTAGTGACCATAAACGGTTTTATTGAAACTCAGCCACGTCCATTCGTGTTACATATGATCTCTGACTGCTTTCACACTATAAAGGAAGAGCTAAGTAGTCATGACAGGGACTTTATGTGGCCTGCAAAGCCAAAAATATTTACCATATGGCCCTTTACAGAAAAAAGCTTGGATTTGTGCCCTAGAAAACTATTTGCCACCATTGGAAAGCGTCTAAACAATTGCAGCAAATTAGACTGCCATTTTGAGAATCATCTAGTTTGTTTTGGTACTATAGGTACAGCCTCGGTTGGAACGCTCCAGAAACTCAAGCAGCATACTGTTCTGTGAATAAAAAGTCTGCAGACTTACTTAGGGAGATACTCACATTTATTAAAGCTACTTTCTTAAATTCCTCCCTCCCCCAAACAGGGCTGCTGTGGAAGGCTGTGACAGTATGTACTGCACAACTTCAGAGTACACCATTCATACAGACTGTGATGTGAATAGTGCCCCCTTGAGTTTTGCACCATAATGGCCTTCCTCCTAAAATTTGTGAGAAGAAATACCTATAAATTAGGAGCGGGGCAGTGAGTGAATGTGTTAGTTTGGATCTTCAGAAAAGCAGACACCAAGACAGACTTAGATGTGCAAGAGATTTAGTGGGGGAAACACCTGTGCAGGATAAAGTCGCGAGGGAGCAGGAGTTGGCAGGAGAACTTCAGATTGAGATGAATGCTTGATGCCTGTAATGGAGAAAGGGAAGGAAAGAGGATTGGGAAAGAAGAGCCTCAGACTGCAGTGCAGCTGAGAAGTCTTGACCAGGCTGATGGGGAGCCCCAGAGAAAAGTTTCCTGTTAGGGGAGACTCTAACTTATAAGGCCCCAGACTTATATTCCCCCTGCTATGCTCCATCATCAGCTGGGAGCAGCCCAGGAAGAACGTAACCTCAGCATGAACACCACAGTGAATCCAAAGGTATCCAAAGTGGATCCAAAGTGTTGCAGCTGGATATTGTCTACACTCCCCTGGGAAGGTTATCTCTTGAAGGGAGATCTAGCAGCACAATCCATGGCTGCCACAGTGATTGTGAACGAGCGGAGTGTGTCTGTGTGAATTGGAGAGGGGAGAGTTGATTGTAGGACAGAGATATGAAGCCACAGTTTGGAGTTACCCTAGTTCCATTGGTCTGCAAGTAATTTATGTCATCTGCCATTACTATATAGCACCTTCCTGCAGTAACACTGCAAAAGGTCTACTAGCCATGGTCATTTCTAATCAGAAGATATTGATAAGGTCAGCCATACTTCCTATAAAATCCCTGATTATACCAATATTGTTCCCAATTTTCCAGACGCAATCATTGATTTCCCAGGTAGATTTCTTTCCCTACAACTCCTGAGGTCCCTTCAAGGTGATCAAGACGTATCTCCCTTTGTTGAGTTAAGGGTCCCTTAAACCTCACACTGTCCACAATACCCCATACTTTGGAGAGTGCTACTGCTGTCTTAAAGCACAGGCATTTCTATAATATGTTTTATCCTTACACAATCTTGAGAGAAAAATGACAGGTATTATTTTACTCATTCTACAAATGAAAACTCTGAGGCTCAAAGATTAAATAATTTTTCCAGAGTCAGAACTGAGGTGTTTGACTCCTGGTCCTTTGCTCCTTTCATGGGACCAAGCAGCCACCTGTTGAGACAAGCCCTCATCAGGTGATGAGGGTAACATGTAAGGGTTTGTGCTGAATGATGTCTAATTAGAAAGAGATCCTAATGTAATGCTCTCTTCCTTTCTGAGGAAATTTCATTATATTGATCTGCAAAGTGACCCAGAACTGTAGCCATATGTGCATCAGTTACAAGTTACAAAGATAGAATTCCCAGAAAAGAATGCATACCAGCAAAGAGCAAATATGGTGTGAAAGTATGCCCCCACTCCCAGAAATTTATCCTTCAAAAGAGAAAATAGAAAAAAATATATAATGAAATGGGACGACTGAATAACCATTTAAGGAAAAAATAAAGCTGACTCCTTACACAAAACGTATTTTAAAGGGAGCAAAGATTTACATGTAAAAAATAAAACCATAAAATACTAGATTAAAATATAGGAAAATAATTTTACAGCCCTGGGTCAAGGAGGTTCTTTCGATGCATGACAAGTAGCCCACAAGCAAATACTAAGGAGTAAGATTCTCCATCAAACTGGTATTTCTCCAATTCCCTGGTCACCATATAATCTGATCATAATTCATCTTTCCACATAACAATAGTAGCAAATACTCATTCAGCATTTACTTATCATTGTGATGAACACTTTATACGAATTTCTTCATTTAATTGTCACGACAGCCTTATGAAAACACTCTTATTACTGTGCCAACTGCACCTGTTTGGACACTATCGCAGAAAGAGTATAATTGACCAAGATCACCCAGCCAATGAGTGGCAGATAAGATGCGAAGGCCAGATCTCCTGCTCTCCTCCACCACCTGGAGTTTCCTCCAGGAGAATGCACTGAAGAGCTGGGCTGAATTCTTGATCCACTGCAAAGTTGGGCTTCTTGTGGCAAATTAATAAACTGGCATTTCCTCTGTCATCTTCTGCAGCTCAATTAACGTAAGCTCAACTCCTAAACCCGATCAACGCTGGGAGCACAGACCAAAATAAAGTCCTGAGGCACAGGACTCAGGATGGAGAGAGTGGTTGAAGGAAATGACTGTTTGGCCCAGAGTGGCTATCTTGCCTCTCCTGCTGACAACTGTATGCCATCTTTTCTGTAATTTCACTGCAGATTAGTACTTCTAAAAGGGCAAAACACATAGCAGATAAAACATAACGTAGATAGCAGATGATGAGGATGCCAGTCTGACATGTAACAGCTCTTTTAGTGGAGTAAATTTCTGGCTTCAGAGGGGGCATAATATCAAGTGAATGGTCCCCAGGCTTATTGTAACACAGCATTACACAGAGCACATGCATAAAATTGGTTATTTATATAGAATACAATTAATGTGAGATTAGCTTGAAGTTTGGTGAGCCTCCAAAGAATCAACTGAAAGACAGATTTGGTGTGCCTTAAAAACTACCATTTTTTGGTAATTTCACAGTGTTGACTTAAGTCAATTGAGAGCTTTAGGTGATACACTGTATTCTGACAATTTACTACTCACAGCATCATGGTTGTTTGTCACAGCTTTCTGAAATCAATAAATAGCGCTGGCAAATTTTCCTGGCAGGAGAATTGTTTTCAGTAAATTCTAGAAGGGCAGCTGCTGAGTGGCAAAGAGAAAGCCAGAACCACAGTGCTGCCATTGACCTTAGAAAAGGGTCGATTTCCAAGCCCCGATCCTGACCACAGAGAGTAATTGCTGCATAGGGAATTGATTAATTTGGTGGGAGAAAGAGTGATTTTGAAATGTATATCTAGGGAGTTCCTGAGATGTCTTAAACAAAATAAGTGTACCTATTATTTTGCTAAATATGCAGCAAGGGGGATTCCTGGTTAGTGAGTATGTTACAAGCATGGTTCACGCTCCCTGCAGTTTTTCTGGAGCATCTGACTTTCTGAAAGAGAAGTCTTCATGCTTTGTCCTCTTCAGTAACCAATCACTTCCTAATCATTTACAATCTGGCTTCTGCCCACCATTCTATTCACAGTGTTCTCTTATCTTGCAACTGTCCTATCCCACATCCCTTTTTTCTGTTCTTATCCTTGACCTCTCAGCAGCATGGGATAATACTTAACACTCCTTTGTTGAGTGTCTCTTGCCTCAGGTGTCATGATGTGATACCCTCCTATTTCTATCCCTCAGTTATACTTCAATCTCTCTCACTAATTTCTTTTATGCTTCAGATCTCCTAAATGTGGCCGTCCACCCAGAGGATCCATACCTGATCCTCTTCTTTTCTTTCTACACGTTTGGCTTCTTCCGTCTCGTTGTCTCCTTTGGCTGTAACAATACACTAGTGAAGGTCTCTCTGGTCCGGGTCTCCAGCCTCCTAAAGTGCTGCCCTCCCCTCCAGTGCTAGCAACCCACCAGAGAGTCCACCCTGTTCTCTCACTGGTTTCCCACCTTAGTTTAACTTCCTACCTCCCATGTTAAATGTCCTATTAGTTTATCAACATAACAGCATTTTTACCATTATTTTCCTCCCCAGTCACCTTCTCCATGCTTGACTTTGGAGTTTTATTAGTGGTACTGCTTAAGCCCGGTCTGTCGGTTGTCTACTTTGGTGGCTGCGTGTTGCTCTGATGCTGAAAGCTATGCCACTCATATTTCAAACACCAGCAGGGTCACCCATGGTGGACGGGTTTCAGCGGAGCTTCCAGACTAACACAGACTCAGAAGAAGGACCTGGCCACCCACTGCCAAAAAATTGGCCATGAAAACCTTATGAATAGCAGCAGAGCATTGTCTGATATGGTGCTGGAAGGTGAGGGGATGGTGCAAAAAACCAGGCAGGGTTCTGCTCTGCTGTACACAGCGGTGCTAGGAGTCAGAATTGACGCGACAGCACTATCAGCAAACTGCTTAGGCAGCCTATGGTAAAATCAGAGTAAAAAATGCCTTGTTTGCCTTTTAAAATATTATATAAGCCAATGAAATAGCCAAGTAAATGCGGAAAGAGCTATATAAAGCCTGGGGGCTGTCAGTTTGCATCCTCCATTTTAGATTAAGGGAGGAATTTTTGCCTTATTTTACTATTTTATTTTATTTTATTGTGCAGGTACTAGGTCAACCCTAATCTAATCTTTGGGCATAACACTACCCTCTACAAAGTCTCCCCAGTGCCAAGGAAGATCCCAGAAATTTTGATTGATATATAAGTTCCCAAGGCCTGGATATTTTGAGTCATATTCCTTATTTGAGGACTTCTTCACCCAGTCTTCCCAGACATGGCTTCTTTGTCAGTTCTTTTTAGTCCTTACATTATTTACTTTATTTCCGGTTATCAAACGCTTCTGGAAAGACTCACACAAAATACTGAGGAGAAGGTAGGCCTGGGGTGGATTGGTTATCAATGGTAATGACATAGTGGGAACTGCTCATCTTTAGCCTGGAGTGAGACAAGGTTGGGCCAGAGCAGGGGTCTGTCACTGCCCAGAACCCCAGGTGAGGAGCAAAGAGTATAGACTCTACAGAGAAGATCCTGTGTGCTGGGGAGAGCAGGGGCTGGCCACCTTCGGACATAGCTGTGAGGGAGGTCTCTGCTTCATGTCTTTGGTATATCACAAAATAGCCCTGGGCATAGTTATCAGAAAGGAAGTTTGGGGATACATGGGGGTTTAGATTAGGTAAATTGCCATGGAAATACTATATTTCCTTGAAATGAAGAAAGAAGAAATGCTGTTAATTAAACTAAGATATCTCACAAATCTTAAGACACAAGTTTCAGAGATGTTCATTTGTTCAAAAAAAGTAAGTCTAGGGGCCAGTGCTGTGGCATAGTGGTTAAGTTTGGTATGCTCTGCTTCAGCGGCCTGGGTTCGCAGTTCAGATCCTGGGTGCAGACCTACACCACTCGTTAGCCATGCTGTGGCAGTGACCCACATATAAAATAAAGGAAAATTGGCCCAGATGTTAGCTCACGGCAAATCTTCCTCAGCTAAACAAACAAAAAAAAAATCTAAGAATTGATGAAATATGGTAAAAGCATTCCATCATGCAAAAAAAAAGACTACACTAAAGAAAATATTTTTTTTAACTCCCTGCCACTTCAGGTGGGCAGCTAAGATGAAACAGTGATGGAAAAAATCTATAACTCATGAAAGGTTCTTTGCTTGGCATTGAGAGTTAACTGAATCCTTTCTTTGCCTGTGATTTTTAGGCAACTTTAATCTTAAAACATAAGATAAATTGTTTTTTTCGTAGAGAGCACAAATGGAATTGTATCGGAATACAACTTTGTTCTTTGATTTTTGAAGGAATTTAGATTTCTTAAAAAATTAAGACAGGAGACCTTTTCCAAAATACAGGCCATATCCTATCAGTTAGCAGCTTGCTCCTTTCTCTGGCTGTGACCCTGCTCCATCAGTGGGTACGGCCTGAGAAGCGTGCTCCCTCCACACCTCCTAACAAACCTGGATTCACACCAGATGATGATTTCCATGGTTTTGACTGATTTTGAGCCAAAGTGATAGTAATTTCCCACTGGGCCAGGTTAGAGAGAGTGCTGCCACAGATCAGGCAAACACACGGGCAGTGGATAGGCAAAATCTGCTTCTAAATTAGAAACCGCCAAATACACAGGAGTTTTCAAAGCTGTTTTCCTGACTGATATGTCTGCACCTGATTTCCATGGTCCTTGATTACAGCAGCTCTCAGAAAACTCCATCCAAATGCTGCCAGTGCTAAGTTGCAAATTATCTGCCTGACTCTTGGTGTTGGTGGCCTGAGTTGAGAATGAGTCTTAAGGAGATCAGAGGCTCACCTTCATGGGGCCACTCTAGGCCCAGCACAGCCCAGGAGTGTCATTTTTGAACCATTCCTGTAGTAATCACCAGAAATTTTTTTTTTTTTTTTTGCTGAGAAAGATTTTCTCTGAGCTGACGTCTGCTGCCAACCTTCCTCTTTTTTTGCTTGAGGAAGATTCACCCTGAGCTAACATCTGTGCCAATCTTCCTCTATTTTGTATGTGGGTTGCTGCCACAGCATGGCTGATAAGTGGTGTAGGTCTGCGCCCAGGATCTGAACCTACAAACCCGTACTGCCAAAGCAGAGCATGCCAAATTGAACCACGATGCCATGGGGCCAGCCCCTTAGATTCTTTTTTTAAAAATTATTTTATTGAGGTCACATTGGTTTATAACATTGTGTAAATTTCAGGTGTGTATTATTATATTTCAACTTCTGTATAGACTGCATCATGTTCATCACCAATAATCTAGTTTTTATCTGTCACCATAAACACACCCCTTTACCTCTCCCCCTGACCCCCAAACAAACAAACACACAGATAAGAAGAACAGGTTGGTGGTTATCACTAGGTTCTTTAAAAGAGAAGTTTGGGGAAATTTCTACCCAGAGAATAGTGTTATAATTCATATCTTTTTCCTAATTGCCAGTAAAATTTGGAGAACCCTCGTGGGGTGCAGACGCATCTTTCCCTATTGAATCTCTCACCTCACAAAGGAGAGAAAAGCAGCAAGTAGGGCGATGATTTGTTTTGACAACATCAAAGTAAGTGAAGAAAAAAGTATCTTTTTTTCTGTAACTGGCACACATCATAAAACTATAATCTCGTACCTCTTCTTGTTTTGGTGCTATAAACCCAAGAGAGATGCTTTTATTGAAAATGTAATTCCTGAATACTTATATCAGATATCAGATTGAGATATTTTGTTTGATGGCTTTTTGCTGAGCTATGGCTTCCAGAGTCACTTAAGTATATTTTTCCCCACAAATTCAACTGGATAAAAAAGAGAATTACAATGCAACATTTAATTCCATTTTTTTTACAAGTGTCCTTAATGTCCCTAATACAAACCATTGCCATATTTATGTTTGGGGACTGAAAATATAAATGAAACTGAATTCTTAAGAAGGTGTTTTGATCAAATTTTCATACTCTAAACCAGTAGACATAAAGCAATACAGCAATTGCAAGACTGTTTCAACCTTCTCCTGTTTACTAATAAAAGCAGCATTTTTATGCAATCAAGCTTTTGTGTTCTGAGGTGAACATGATATAATGATTGCATTTGCATTTTCAAGTATTGATCACGGTCTGCATCTTTCACAGCACACCTGTGAAATTTATACTTTAGAGAAATTGCTTTGCAACGTGAGGAGACTCTATTCCAGTTGCGTTGTCTGGGGGAGGCATTAGAGAGCAATGGTTTAGAACACAGCCAGGCTTTGGGGTCAGGCAGCACTGGGTTTGAGTCCCAGCTTTGCCACACCAGCTGTGTGACCCTGGACACATAAATTAACCTTTCTCTCTCTCTCTCTTTTTCTTAATACATTGTTGGTTTTTTCTGTTTTTCTGTTTTTTTTTTTTTTTCCTCCCCAAAGCGCCACTGCATGGTTGTATATTCTAGCTGTAAATCCTTCTAGTTCTTCCATGTGAGCCACCGCCACAGCATGGCAACCGACAGACAGTTGATATGGTTCCACAACTGAGAAACGAACCCAGACTGCCAAAGCAGTGAGAGCACCAGGCTTAAGCACTAGGCCATCAGGGCTGGCTCTATAAATTAACCTTTCTTAATATGTTTTGCCATCTGTGGAATGGAGTTGATAGTAATACCCACTTATAGGACTGCTTTGTGATTAAATGAGATAATGCATAAAAAGCACTTAGTATAGGAACATGCACTCACTAATACTAACTCCCATTGGTTTGTAATATTGCTGCTGCTGAGGAGATTGTCATAATGTGACTAGAAAAAAAGTCAGACTAGTTGTCTCCGACTTGTGGATGGAAAGCTATGACACCTAAGCCCGTGGAGGGAAACAGTCTACAGTTTGGGAGAGGAGAGACAGTTGGGGAGTAGGTATTTTGCATGCGTAGACTTGGATTTATTTGTTCTGCACCATCAGAACAAAAGTTTTTTCTTGCAAAGAAAGGAAGATGGAGGGTACAAGACCGTCCCAGGATGCTGCACTGCAAACAAGACTGAGGATTACCTGGTTCTCAGTCTCAACACCCACCTCACCCTGCACATGGAAGTCACCTGGGGACTTGTGGTTTCTTTAGACTATATCATCTTTCACAATGTCTTATTTTTTTTCAATAGGCAAATTTTTCTCTTTTCTTGTTTTCAAAAACTACCTAAATTGTTATCTCTTCAGCAAACCTGGCCTCATTTGGGAGGATCAAGGTCGCTGGTGGTTTTCATCAACACTCTATTTCCTCAAGTGTGAAAATAAGAGGAGTTTGTTATAGAACCTCTTTATTTCAGGGGCTCTTAATCTTGGGAATGTCACAGACAACGTCAAAAGTTTGATGAAGTTTAAGTGCTCTTTGCCCAGAGAAATGCAAATACACAACCATAAATACGATTTTGTGTATAATTATGGGAGTCCCAAGTCCTGCTAAAGCCCACCCATGGGACTTCAAGTTAAGAGCCCTTGATATAGTCATTTCCTAATCTCAAGTATCAAGAAGGAAATGGTCCTTAGAATCCATGACTCTGACTCTATTGACTTCTGGGAACCATTGTGGCTTTCAAATTAGAGCAGGTATCTTGCTCAAAGGTGACACATCAAAGCTGTGAATTTTGGCTAGAATTGAAACGAGACTGAAGGGGAGACAGTCAGCAAATAGTAGACAACTGTGATTGATCAGAGCCTGAAGGAGGGTAAGGTGGGTCGGGGCGAATAATCGGACCACGGACACAGACTAGGAATAAAAAGAGAGATTATATCTTCTTCAAAGGGTGGATGGCTGATGCCTGAATTCATGATTGGGTTCAATGTTTGTGTCTCAGTTGAGGAGCTAATTACTCTTTAAAGTAGAGGCCCCATCAAAGCCTGGGTTGTTTTGCTTAGGTATCTCATAGGGTTAATTGATACTGCAAGAACTTCATGAAAGAGATTAAAATTCTTCATAGGGAATTTTGTGAAACAAGCCCTGGGGGAGCCCAGGCTGTATGTCTGAGGTTACAGAATGGAAGAGACAAATAAAAACAACAGCAGAGTATTTTTATGTATTCCTTTCAATACGTGCTCCATTAGGAAAGAAGACAGTTCTAGTAATGGCTGGGTTGATTTTTCAAGATAGGTCTCTTCATTTCTTGAGAAAGAAGGGAAATTGTTCAAAGAATAGCTTTGTAAGAAAGACAGAAAATAAGTTTCTGGAGTCCACTGAGCAAGAGGGATTCTTTTTCTCTGAGGAGTTGGAGATATTACTTCCTAAATTATATTTTCACATTAAAAAATTATTTCTTCCTCTTCATAAAATATTTCTTAATGATTTCTCTTAGGGTACTTTTAAAATAGTCTCATTTCAGATTTGTGGGGTGTGGAATGTGTTGTCATTGTGACTACATTAGTTTTTTCGGCCTAAAATTGGTCTAGCCTTGCCTAAGGGGATAAGCATGTGGGATGTGGCCAGGAAAGGTGAAGCTATATTTGACTGGGCTACAGTGTCAGGTCAAGCGGCCTTGTGCGTGCCTTGCTGTCTCCTTCACTTAGTCAGCCTGGAGGAGGCCTGAGATCACCACATACGAGGACTGTACCCTCAAGACAGGTCTCAGCCACTTACCACTAGGCCCGATGAGCCGTTTTTTTTTTTTTACCAGATTGAGGTTCTAGTCTTCCCAATGGGCACCCAAGTTCAGACACACGCAGATGGTCTATAAATAGATCTTCATGGAATTTGTATATACCCTATATCCACCTACTTCTCCAAAATTCTTTTTTTCCAAACTGTACACCCAAATTCCACCTATGTCCTCCCATAGCCCTTCCAGAGAGAAAAAAGCAGCCACTTGCAAGGACCTACTGTTTTTATGGTAATACTCAAGCTCACAGAACAATATCTCATAGAATTTCCACAGCAAACCTCCAGGTAGCACTGTAGAACACCCTTGGGTTCCATATTTTAATTTTATCACAATGTATTTCTTAAAATTTATTTTATGTTTAGACCAAATATAGATATTCTGTGTTGTTTCTAGCCCATGCTGATGTAGCATTTTTGAACGCTTGAGAATCCAAATGCTATGGGAGACCTGGGATTCATTTCTTCCCCTTAGGGAAAAACTTCATCATAGCTCTAGCCCAGGCATGGCATGCCCTAACCCTTTATGACTACCAAAGCTGCATCTCTTTATCACGTGTAGCTTGAAAGGGGGCGGGAGAAAGGGAGGGTGGACTAGAGAAAGGGAGATGGGGAGACCGCAATGCCAAAAAAGATATAATATCTCAGATATGGAAAGATGTGTTTTATGGTGGTGTCTCCAGTAGAGAGCCACGTTATCCACAGGGAGAAAGACACTATCAAAAGAAAGAAACTCTTTAAAGCAAAATTATTCCCCACACACCACACAGGGTGACTATGCATGGATCTAAGAAACTTTATTTTTAAGCATTAGGATAAAGTATAAATAAATCTAGAGATGAATTAAATTAAATAACAGCCTATGGACAGGAGTTCTAGCTATTAAATTGGACAGGCTCCTTGTCCTCTTGGCCCTTGTTATTTTTCCCTGGCAGCGAGCTACACTGTATCCCATATTTCAAAGTGTAAAGCACTGTTGGGCTCCACTTTTTCACCACTTCTGTTCTCACGGCCTTGCCTGTCCCTTAGTCCCGTCACTCCGGCAGTGACCTCTTCCTCTTTCTGGTGGTTCATATATCAGGACTGCACCACAGGCCTCTTGCTTCTCAGGAGGCCTTGGCAGGGGCCCCATAGGAACCCACTCAGCACACATGCATGCACAACCTGGAAATGCCCTGCGTGTGAACCATTAACTAGGCCAAGGCGTAAATGCTACCCTCTTTCCTCTCTGCACAGCTGCTTCTGAGGCACATTGCAGATGGCTCCTCAGACTATCTCAAGGATCCAGCAACCAGGCGCCCAAAGCAGAAGGCAGCTCGAGAACATTTGGTCTCCCTCCTTCCTTGGTTTGCTCCCCAGGCCCTCACTCTTGCTCCCTGGACCACATCCCCTAGTAAATAGGGTGACCCTAAACAAATAGGTTTGCCTACAGTGGTGCCTATTTATATTGCTGTCATGACATAATTAATAGCTTCTCCTTTTACTCTCAAAATTGTCCCTATTAGATGATCAACTATGATCATCTAATTATGATCATGATGATGTAATTATCTGCTCTATATTTGGACTTTATAAAACTTTAGGCAGGTAAAATCTACCCAGGTAAAATGGACCCAGATTGTGACTGATTACAAAAATGTGCAATAAAGAGAAGGTGTTGAGTGCCAACCACGAGCCAGGCTGGCACCACAGTAAGCACTTAGGATGAAGCAGCGAGCAAAACCAAGATCCCTACCGGGTGCTTACAGGCGAGTGAGAAGAAACAGGCAACGGTAAATGTAATGAAAAATCACATTACATAGAAGGTCTATGTAGGGCTGGTGGTTCAGAGGAATTACAGAAGCCAGCTTTATTCTTACTGGCCTCCTTTGCCTCCACATTCACAGTTTCCCTTTAGATCTCAGCCTGAATGAATAGACTCAAAAAATGTGAGAGTTTAGAGATGATTTAACTCTAATGACCTTGGATTTCAAATCTGAAAACTGAGCTCAGGGAAGGGCAGTGACTTGCCCAAATGTACACTCTTGGGGATTCATTTGCTACCCTTTTAATCCGGTATTGTGTCTACAAGACCACTAAACTAGCTGTTATTCAATTTCTTAAAAGTTGTCTATTACTACAGATTTTTTGAACCCTGGTTATAAACGTCAAGAATAATCTTAAAGTTATTTAGATGATGACAGATGACTCCTGTAGACAGAAGGGATTATCTAAGACTCGAGTCATCAAGGTTGATTAGGTGATTATTGCCTGCTTAAAAGCCAGACAGAAGACATGAGAAAGTGTGTAGGATATACACCATTATGAACATTTACCTCCAGGAATGAAAATAAATGAAGGTGAAATTCTACCTTAAGTAATGTCATAATAGCAATGCACACTAGATTTTCAGACAGAAAACTTGGGTTTTAGGTGTCATGTCTGCCATTTCTCTACAACCTTGAGCCAAGGCACTCCATCTCTCTGAACTATAAATGTGGATAGTGGGGATAAGCTCACAGAGTTTTTGTGAAAATTAAGTTAGAAATAGATATAGAAACACTTTGTAACTTTGAAAGCTCCTCATAAATGAAGACTATCATTATTTTCAAGTGTACGCTGACAGCACATTGCTCTGGGGGAGGCAGAAAGGCAATATGGTCCTCATTAACTTAGGTTGGAGACAAAATAAATTGGTGTAAGTAGTTTATTATTGCAACCTCTGAATCTGATGACATGAGAATTCACAAAGTAATCCATGTAGTTTGAAGGCACCTGGGCTGGTTGCTTCTCTGCTTCTTACATCTCCCTCCCTGAGAGGTGTTATGATGTGGTCCCTCCTGTCTTACTCAGGAGCCATTGGGGAGACTTGGATGTTTACTCTGATGAAAAAGGTGCAGGACTTGTGCCCGTGAGACAAGACATATGCTGGATGGTGGGAGGTCCGGCCAATAGTGAAGCCTCATGCGGTTGGGGAAGAGGAACTGATGTCTCACGACTAAAAGGCTTGGCCACCATTTTTATAGGAGCCTAGAAACTGGTGCCACAGAAAACTTTCTCTGTTCTTGGAGGGAGTATGCATAATGGTTGAGTATAGGCTCTGAAATCAGATTGATTAGGTTTTAATCCTGGTCCCATGTTTAGTGGCGTAACCTTGTGCAAGTTATTAAATACCTCTAAGAGTTAGTTTTCTCGTCTGTAAAATAGGGATAATAATAGCCCTAAGGTTTATTTTGAGGATTAACTGAAATAACTCATAAAAAGGCCAGTACTTGACAAATAGCAAGTGAACTGTCAATGTCCCTATCAAACTCATTCAAGCAGGTTTCTTTCTCTCTATATAACAATAGATATGAATACTATATATTTAATTTAATTAATTAATTTATTTATTTTGTGAGGAGATCAGCCCTGTGCTAACATCTGCCAATCCTCTTCTTTTTTTGCTGAGGAAGACTGGCCCTGGGCTAACATCTGTGCCCATCTTCCTCCACTTTATACGGGACGCCGCCACAGCATGGCTTGCCAAGCAGTGCGTTGGTGTGCGCCTGGGATCCGAACCAGCGAACCCTGGGCTGCCAAAGTGGAGCACATGCACTTAACTGCTTGCACCACCGGGCCAGCCCTTATACTATATATTTTAAAACCATAAGTACTATTCCTTCATGTATTTGCACATTTAGTGTTAAAAAAGAAATCGAC
Organism: Diceros bicornis minor; assembly: GCF_020826845.1. Classification (NCBI taxonomy): domain Eukaryota; kingdom Metazoa; phylum Chordata; class Mammalia; order Perissodactyla; family Rhinocerotidae; genus Diceros; species Diceros bicornis. The sequence continues at coordinate 34,820,547 of NC_080762.1, forward strand.
CCTAAAGCTAAATTTTTAAATCTCTCCTTTAACAGAAAAAAAAAAATGATAATAAGAAGACTACTTTTTAAAAAATACATGAAGTTAGCTCAGCATGGTTTTTTGCTAGACTGACACTTGGTCATGTAATGATAACTGTCTTTTGCTTCTGTTTTTCCTGCTGTTGACCTTAGTTGTGAAGTCCCATTTTGAAAAACGTAGACTTTGTTTTCTGAGAATTTTAGCTGGGCCACACCCTCTCTCCCATCAAGCCTCCTGAGGGTCTCTGCAGGCCCATCAGAGAGCAAATCAGAGTAAGAGCCTTTCCAGGAGAGGTACTCTGTGTGTCATTCAAGAAAACATCAGCTACAGCCTCAATTAAAGAGGTTCATAGCAAGGGCCAACCCCAGGACTGGGACACTCTGTCCTGAGATATCAGTCCCTCCTTCTACCCAGTGCTAGGATTTTTGGAAGTGAATATTCAAAATCTCTCCCTTTCACCCCAGCAGGGTTCTCAGACTGTGAAGCACCTGTGTAAACAATCTGCACACCTTCCCCAAATCCCAAAGGATGTTTTTCCTGTGCCAGGACTCTCTATGTGAAGACAATCAGCCAGAAATTCCTGGTATGTCTTCAGCCCTGTTAGCATCCTGATGACTAGGACACTGGATTTGGGGTTACACTATTTAGGTAAATATTGTCTTCAAAGCCTCATTTTTGAAAAGTGGGAGAGGACCGGCCCCGTGGCTTAGTGGTTAAATGCGCGTGCTCCGCTACTGGCAGCCCGGGTTCGGATCCCGGGCGCGCACCGACGCACCGCTTCTGCGGCCATGCTGAGGCCGCGTCCCACATACAGCAACTAGAAGGACGTGCAGCTATGACATACAACTATCTACTGGGGCTTTGGGGGAAAAATAAATAAATAAATAAAATTATGAAAAGTGGGAGAATCCTACCTACACTCCACAATCAACTAACATGAATAAAAGGAAGAATAAAAGGGGCAGGCCTGGTGGTGTAGTGGTTAAGTTCGCACACTCCGCTTTAGAAGCCCGAGGTTCACAGGTTCGGATCCTGGGAGTGGACCTACACACCACTCATCAAGCCATGCTGTGACAGTGTCCCATATGCAAAATAGAGGAAGATTGGCACAGATGTTAGCTCAAGGACAGTCTTCCTCAAGCAAAAAGCAAAAAAAAAAAAAGGAGAAATGAGAGAGAGCTGCCGTCTCTAAGTTGGCTCATTGAAATTGTTTTTTTAACTCTATCAGAAAAGAAAATGAAAAACAAAAATAAGTTGAAGTTTCCACGAAAAGAAAGAAAGATGAAAGAGCTGGATTTATAGGAATCTTGGATGATATAGGTACAAGGGAAAGCATTTGTACCCTGCAAAGAAACCCCCAGGAGAATCGAAGGACAGCACATCATCCCAGCACATTCCCAGAGGGCCACCCCATCACCTTTTCCTGAACCATTGTAAGCTCTACTCTGGGGAGTAATTCACATCATTGCCCCTCCTTATGGAGCTAGTGACTCGGAGATGCTGCTTACAGTGAAGAATGACAAAGTATGACTTTGCTCAAATTCCAGATAAGTAGAAGCAAGTGAGCCTTAAGTAACACCAATAGTCTCTTCCTGGGCAGAACCTTGACTACAGCCATCTTCATTGCCTCACCTGTGGACCTCCAGTGGGAAGTAGAATAAGTCACTCTGCGTATATTCTAACAGACCACTTTGCCAAGCTTCTCCATGATATGCAATGCTCTTGAGTATTTAAGGTTTCCCTCCTGAAGGCAAAACAGGCATCTGCTCTTCAATTTTGTAACTCCTTTAAACTAATGTCACAGAGAAGCTTCTAAAGAGTTCACAGTTAAGGTCTTTTCTTCCTTAAAGATAAAGTTAGATTATTTTGGTACTGCTTCTCTTTGAATTATCTTCAAATGCAGTTGGTCTCCCAACTTGCATCTTTCTCTGGAATATTTACTGCCCAACCCACAGAAAACTAGAGATGAATGAAGTTCCCAAGAAGCAGATTCCAGGAGCACAGAGCAATAGTTGGAGGAATGGGGTTTCCCAACTTCTGACCAGTGGCTACTCAAGCCTCCGTTTCATCATCCAACCAGAGGATTTTTGTTCCAGCAGACAGAGTTGTAACCAAATCCAGGGCTGGTCATGCTGTGGATCATTGGCCTTGTCCAGAGTTCTTGGTCATTCTTTTAAATCTGGGTTGCAGAAATCATACCTTGATTATCCCTGCCCAATGGCATGTTCTGAATTGCGGCTTCTGCTGTCCCCCATTCTAAGGAGAACACACACCAGTCACAAGGACAGAAGAGAAGCAGCTATTTGTTGAGCCATTATTGCTAGTATTATTATATCTCATTACATATAAAATGAACAGCTAACATTTTTTTGGAAGATTATTTTCCCTAGGCACTGTGCTAAGTGCTTTTGTTACATGTTTGAATTCATTTAATCCTTGCTGAGGGTTTTGATGAAACCCTATAAGAAGGGCAGATGTAATTTTTTTATTCCTACTTTTATAAACAAGGAAAATAATTTTTAAAGTATTTAAGAAACTTATACAAGGTCCCTCAGGTAGTATGTGATGGATCCAATTCAACCCATAGTTTCTGTACCCAAGCCTTGTAATCACTATCAGTCTTGGTTCATTCAGCAAAGCAGAAATCACTCTAGGTCGTCTGAGTAGGAAAGGATTTACCACAGGGAATTAGAGGCTTATACAATTATGAGAAGGACATGGACAGCAAGGGTCGGGAAGGCCACTCCTGATTTTCAGAATATCTAGATGGGCTGGAATTGCAGGAAAGCCACTGCTAGTGGTTTCAGCTTCCAGCAGCACTAAATGGTTGATTCTTAAGAGGATGTCCAGAAGCTGTCGGCAAAACTCCACGTGTTCTGCCTGCTTATGCTGGTGAACTAGCCACTGCCAGAGAATAATGCTTTTTCTTCTCTTTCACTCTCTAAATCTCCTGGGAGTGGCTCTTACCAATAGAGCTGGAACCCTGCAAGCAAAGAATTCTGGAAAATAGTTCCCAGGCTTCTCCTCTGTGATACGGGGGAGAATGTAGAAGGAACTGGGGATGGTGCCAAGTTGACCAAAATCTGTTCTAATCACTGCTTTCTACTGCCCCTTCCAATAAAAGAAACTTTTCCATGGTAGTGAACAGGACTGCCACCCATTCTTCTGGCAAATAGTTACTGAACATCTACATAGGATAGACACAGAGATTTGAGGGTTTTAAAATCCAATATTTCCAGCCTCAGATGCTCATCACATCACACGCTAATCCTATTCAGATGACAGAAAGCTCTTCCTGCTGTATCAACCTTTACCATTGAATTTACTTTATTTAATGAAATGCATCGATTCACATCAAATTGGTAAGAACTGTAATTATTGCAATCATTTTTTATCCTCCCCCGTCCCTTGTTTATCTTGAACGGTCTTCTCTAATGGCAGAGGAGTAAATATGGGAATTTCTCCTGTCAGGGTTTTTAGTGTTAATGCTTGAAATTGTTTTGTGGTTTACTATTTACGATTAAATCAGTGGCTGTGACATCTACATTAGATCCCTCATCTGTCACAATGCATTATTCCCAAAGGGTTTTCTGGGTCCTGAATTCTGGAAGAAAACCAAAGAGTCAAGCCATATCTCAGTTGTCGGTGGTAGAGCAAAAGCATAAATAACAGAAGAAGGAGGATTGGGGAAAAGAATAGAAAATAAAGTAGTGAAAAGGAGAAGGGAAAGGAGAAGGGAGAAAGATAATACAGAACCGGGTGTCATGGGAAATGGGTGCAGTAATACCACCAACTGGCTTTAGGTTGACCAGAAAAATTGAGGCAACAGATTCTGTCCCCTTAATATGTCTCCACTCTGTCCCTTCCTCTTCTCCAAATACCACCATTCATCATCTCCCTCTCGGGTTATTGCAACAGCCTCCTTATTCGTTTCCACGTCTCCAACTTTGCTCCCACCGAGGCAGTGCCCCATTCTTAGGACAATCTTACAAAAAAGGAAATCTAATTATTTTGACTGCCCCTCCTCCCAAGCCTCCTCATAATCTGTTCATGTTTATAAAAGTTTTTAATGGGGAAGCTCTTATAAGTTTAACTTTTAAAAGGTGAGTATAAAATTGCTTTTACAGTAAAATCTCAATTAGGTAAAAAAGAAAAAATGTGTAGAAAAACATTGGAAGACATCTGCCATTTTAAAATGTTAATTGCATGCCTTTGTGTGGTAAGATTTTTCCTTTCCAATTTTTCTGCAATGAGCATATATTACTCTCATAATCAGAAAATAGTAAAATTTTTCTTTAAATGGCACAAAAATAAACCAAGTTACCATGTTATGATAAAACTCAGCCATTGTCCCTTCACTGATACATTGTAAAGACAGGCAATTGGCTTTACTGGCCATTTCCTCTTGTAAAAAAGGAAGGAAATATTAGATAGAATAAACTTATCCTTTTGTGTTATTTGTTATCAACTTTCCACTGCAATTAGAACCCAAGGTGAGGGGCCGGCCCCGTGGCTTAGCGGTTAACTGCGTGCACTCCGCTACTGGCGGCCCGGGTTCGGATCCCGGGCGCGCACCGACGCCACCGCTTCTCCGGCCATGCTGAGGCTGCATCTCACATGCAGCAGCTAGAAGGATGTGCAACTATGATGTACAACTATCTACTGGGGCTTTGGGGGGGAAAAAGAAAAGAACCCAAGGTGAGAAGTAAAAAAATATAGATATATATAATTATATATACACACACACAGAGTATTCATATATGTATATGTTTGTTACGAGTGTGTTGCAGACTTGTTAAAGTCATCATATAAATTCTGTCTTTATACAGAGTATTAATTCCTAAAAACAGAGAAAATGGCGGCCCAGAGAAGTTCTGTAATCTTTGGGAGGTTTCCCAGTAGGTACTGCTCGTGAACATTATTCACTACTGCTGACACTGGCCCTTTGTCAGTTCACCGATCTTTGCTACCTGTCAGGTAAAAGAATGGCAGAGTTCTCTAATCTTCGAGTCACATTGATTGGGTTAAAATTTATTGGAGGTACTTATTGTTCTGGCCAGTCTTTAAAATCCAGGAGATAAAAATAATCTGATCCAATTAAAAGTATGTTTCCCTTCTACTGTGAGAAAATATCTTTTCTTTGTTCCAATTTTCCAGGAAGTTTTACAATAGATTCCAGCCCTGGGCCAGTTTATGGTCCTCTTGGTACTTAATTGATTTTAACTAGCAGATGGGTCATGCTCAGAAATTCTTCCTCTCTAAGCAAAGAGTTAATAAGAATCCATCCTTTCTGTCTCAGTTCCAACGCAATTCACTCCAAGTGGTAAAATTTTAAAAATAACACAATGTTATTTCTTACCAAATTCACAGATTCACAGCACTATATATATATATATATATATCTCAATCTCCAAAGATCCATATATATATATATGGATCATTATATATATATAATCTTAAACCCCAAAGATCCCTAAATTTTTCTTATTTTAATCTATTCTTGTATAGACTTGCTACCTAATTGGTATTTCCACTGCAATTTTTTTCCCTCTGTATTTGATGAAATTTTTTTCCCCCAGTAGAAGTAAACAATATAGGAAAGAGCTTTTAAGGTAAACTTTAAGGTGAGCTTTTACTCACCTTATTTCCCATGTTATTTTCCATCTGTGGTTGAATGTGAATGAATTATTTTAAATGAACTTCCAAATGATTACAATGTATATTACTGCCAAACGACTTTTTTTCACACAGAACAATCAAAGGTTAGTGCATCTTTCATCTCAGCACTGTTGGGTACATCTTTCTCCCTTCAGAAGTGGTTGTTAATACATAATAACAGCCACATCTACCTATTCTAATGAAGTTATCAGTCACTTCATCAGATGCTTCAGAAGAAAGATGAAATTAAGGTTGAGTTTGCCTGTCCCGCAGTAGAATGGATTCCAGAAACGAATTTGACTTTAACTTTTCATAGAATCATTATTTCACAGGGACTGTTAGAGTAAGACATTTTTATCAAATTAGTCTATACTATCAAAATAACTCGTATTTTGAGGCCTTGACATTTTGTGTTGCTGTGTGAAGGGCTTCTAAATGATCTACTTGATATGAACACTAATGAAAGAATAGCCCTGGAGCCCTGGCTAAACACAGTCCTGATGATTGATTTTCTAGCCCAATAGTGGAAGAGAAATAAATCTCCAAATTCTGAGGAAATGTTTGGGGTTTTTCAATGTGCATGTGAAGATTATTATTTTGGATTATAAAATATATTTTCCGTCATTTCTCTTCTTTCTTCTACAGTTTTTACTTTCTCATTTCCGTTATATATTTGTCAAAATGTCATTGGGTTAGGAAAGAAGTGAAGACATGAAGGGAATGGTGGACAGTGAAGGGATGGTAAAGTCAATGAATTGGGACCCAATTGAAATATTGAAATCAGGGTATTAGAGGGAATAAGCAGGAAAGATAGAAGAATAAGAGGTATGTAATTAAGATGATGGAGGGGTTGCAAATATTGGTAATGACAAGATCTAGAGTAGGACCATGAGAATGAATGATTGAGATGGGTTAAGGACAAGGTCATTGGAGAGAGAGGCCAGAATATCAGAAGTATTATCCCCATGGATATAAACATCACCAAGGATTAAGACTGAAGTCATGTGAAGAGGTGACAGTGAGCCCGGTACTAACATAAAATTTGAGGAATGAATGGGCCAACTAGGGATTGGTAAATGACTGCAATTCTGGTTGGTGTATCTGATGGCAAGAGCCTCAAATGAGCTGAGGGCTTAGAGGCAGGAGAGAGGGTCAGGAGGCTGCCTCAGCTCTGGTCCATTTGTAGGCAGACTGTAAGAATAACAGCTTCCACTTGTTAAGGCTGTAGAGGAGGCAGTGCCTTCAGGGTATGGCCAGGTTTCAGTTAGAATAAGAAAGTGGAAGGAATGCTAGGAGGATAAAGGGAGTTTGGGTGTGTTCCAGAAAAGGCAGTGGAAGGGTTTAGGGATCCAGAAGAGGGGAGGGATGGAGTCCGATTAGGGGACGTACAAAGGTCAAGGGGATGAGGATGGTGTGCCCTTTTGTACAGTGGTACAACGACAGGTTCAACCACGTTAGCAGAATGGCAGTGCTGGGCCGATACTCAGTTCAGAGCTGAGGGCCCGTGGAGTTGACTTCTCACCTTCTGTGCACTGAGAAGTCTCTGCGTAGCTCTGCTGGTTGCCCTGACCCAGCGATCTTTAGGTCCATCTGGAGCTGGGAGAGCTGAAGGGAGCCAGGGCACAAAAGGGGGCTGGCCCATCACTCATGTCCCAGCAGTTTTGCTATTGCTCTTTCACTTGTTTATTCACTCAGTAAACATTCTTGAGCCCCCATCATGCTCCGTGTACTATGCAAGTGTTGGAGTTACGGCATGTCCCTGCCCTCAGGCTACTCACACTGAGACGTGCAAATACATGACTGCAGTCTAATGTTTAGGTGAAAGATGAAGAGGTTAGTTTAATTTAATAATTTAGTTTAGTTTAGATTTTTTTTGCATATATTTTATGTACTAATTAAACATACAGATAGAATTCTTTAAAAGGCAATTGGCATATGGATCTGGAGCTCAGTGGGAAGTAAAGGATAGAAATACAGGTTTGTAAGTTTGGAGGGGGTCAATAAATAGTAAATAATGCCCCTCTTCTTCACCTGAGTTCTGAATCAATCAAGAAATAAAACAAAAGAGAAAGGGAGAAAGAAGATCAAACTGATAAAACTCACAGTAGAGAATATGGCTTACATCTGCAGACGAGTAGACTTTGTAAAACTGAGTGCTGGAATTAGACAGAACTACCACCCAGTGATGATAAGCTAGCAGGGACCATATCTACTAAGTCAGGCCCCCCTCCCCATGCAGTTTATCAAGTGCTTGTGAGCAACAATGACACAGTGCTGAGACAAGGAGGGAAGTGTCGAGCCAAGCATACCCAGTTCATTCTTCCCAAATTTACCAGTTTACTAACTGACTCAATCCACCAAAAGGTTGAGTAAGTGAGAAGAGAGAAAGGGACCAGGAGGGATTCACTTGTGGCGCCCTTTCCGCAGAGGAGGAACCATCTGGAGTGGGGAAGAAGCATCCTCCCTACCGCTCAGCCCTTAATGAAATCAAGCAAATTGAGGGCACAGACTGCGAGGAGTAGACCAGAAGCTGGAGCGGGAACTCTGGGGCACTAGAAACGAGGATGGGGGAGTCGGGAGTGGATTGGGCGGAATAAAGAAAAGAAAGGTCTCAAGAGGAATCGGATTCTCCCATTTAAGTGAATAAACCTGACTGCCTGTCACTCCAAGTGCTCCTTTAATATGATGATCTTGTTAATAAAATGTTGACTGCATGACTCTCAATGCTTTCTAAGAGCTTCCTATACATTTTTGGATTAACATTCACATTCACTACTTAGAAAAGTATAAGATAAATGGTACTTTACTGCTATTGTATAGAGGACGCCACAGGAATCCGGAGAACTTGAGTCAATTGACTGAGATCACTCAGCTAGTCAGGAGAAAGCTTAGGCCTAAATACAGGATTCTGACGCAGGACCACAGGCAGCACGCCTTCTAAGAACATAGTTGGAAAAATATTTGTGGATGATCTCTTTTGATTCTGTAATTATTTAAAAGGGTGACTGAAATGATCATCTGTTATTAGTTACAGCTCCTTAGAGACTAGTAGGACAATTATAAAGAAAACACAAGATCTTCTATTCTTTATAGGAGTGAAATAATTGTAATAAGTTACCTGTATGTTTGACATTAGATTAGTGTCACTTTAACTCTGTGACATAATTGGATACTTTTTGGGCTCTTTAGTACAAGGGAAAACTCAAAGATGGGGCAAAAGTCATAAAATATCTGAGAAAACATGCATTTAGCATCAGTGCTAAATTGTGATTTGTATTGCAATTTCATCTAATAATTCAAAAATAGCATTTAACATAAAAAAACTGAACCTCAGATTTTTTTTTTTCTCAGAAGTGTACTTGTCAGCTATCTGCACTCCCTCCAACATTCCTTAGGCCTTAATTAAATAAGAGCAGAAGAGAGCATTGAGCTTGAGTTCAGGATAAATATCCCCGGCTTGAACAGGAGATGTTGCTTTAATGACTTGGAATATGTCCAGAAAGCTCAGACTGGCTAGCAGGCAAATCTGACAGCTACTGGATCTCGCAGCAATAACATTCTAACCAATTAAAAGCTGAGCTAGAAATAACGGTTTGTCACTGAGTGGTGTTTCAGAAACCAATTGATCTAGATTAACCAGAGGATTAACTTTTCTAACTGAATTTAAAGGTCACGGGAAGCTGACTTTAATGAAATATTGAGAAATGCATTCAATTAGAAGGGGAAAACTTACGTATAGAAATTAGGTTAATAGATCTTGCTATATTATTTATAGACAACTAACCAAATTGCTCTCTTATTTTATGGCAGAATTTCATAGTCAAGGATATATATGTTCAGTATAAAAAAAGTTAAATGAGCAATCAGTTACTTCTGAGGGATTCCTCTAATGGAAAGGGCATAGATGGGTTTCCAACATCCACAAGTGTGTTCATTTTTTAAAAGGATTCTTAGTAAGTAAATCCCACCCATTTTTGACTGATATTTAATTCTGATGAGATCAAAGTCAAGTTAATGATTTGACCATCTGACTTGAGGGGTCACCCAAGATCAGCTCTTCAGCTGGCACTTGCACGGGTAAGACCACACCAGTAGCCCCTTCTTGTCAGGGCCACTGAAACTTGTGTGTGAAGACAAGGCTTCAGAGTCACTCGCAAAGCTTTTCACCCACTATATGAGGGATGACTTTTCCTCATTGAAAAGACTGTTTCTCTAAGATTCTTTACTTCCTACAATAAGCTACCCCCACAGCATCCATCCTCTGTGGGAAACTGTCACCATCAACCCCTTACACACGAAGTAAAAGTAGTTTGCTGTGGGTGGGAGAATCTGGGGATAGACGTTAGTTGAATTACTAGTGTGCAGTTCAGCGTTAAAAAGGTCTCCTGTTTAAAGTTATTTCCGGTACCTAGCACATGGTTAAGTTTTAATAAACATTTATGGAGAGAAGGTTGGGTGGGGTGGAGTTAAAGGGAAAGAGAGGGAGGAAAGTTGGTCCGAGGAAAGCAAGAGATTGCTACTGACTGTAAGGGATTGGAGTGGCCAAATAATGGAGTCAGTTTCAGTTCTGTCATATATATGTAGAACTTGTGTTAAGCTCTAGAACTGGATTTGAAGAGCTGGATTTTGATATGAAGAGTAACATTATGTCAAAGACGTGTAAAGGACCTTACAGAAATATGACACCCTGATTGTTTAAAGGGAGCCTTTTGATCCCTCTCAGTGATATGTGTCAGCAGGCCTCAAGAGACACCACTTCGCCAGGCAGGGATTAACATTTTAGGCAGGATCTGAGTTCTCACACTGGATCTATTAACAAACATACAGAGTCCAGTCAATTTTCTGGACACTCCCCTCTGGTCGGTTGGTCCAATGTTTTCAGTCCAGCTGAGGTATTCTTCTAAATGTGACTGAGCACTCATTAGACACTCCTCATGAGGAGAAACCACTTTTATGCCGATATTCAGGGATAATTTTCAATTGGTGTGCACTGGTTTGGCTCTACTGACTGTTAAGAGATCAAAATACTTTTGTACTGGTGGTAAATGGCTGCTACCAAAAACACCCCTCGCCCCATATCCAATGCTCCCCACCTTTGCCGCCCTGACCTCTCCCTCACTATTCAGTAACTAAAGGCCTGGCCCAGAAAGGGATCTCCAGGACTCTGAAGCACCACTGCAACCAGGGCTCACTCTTAGGGGTCTGTGTTGAGCGGTTTGAATATTGCTTCTGCCTATGTCTATGCCATACTCTTAGCTATTACTCTACAAATGTTCATTACGTGTGTCCCCTTCATTGTTTCAGTTTAGAGAAGTCGCCACACTGACTCCTATTCACTAGGAAGCACATAAGTAAATTACCTGTAGCTATCAATGAAGCAGCTAGTTAACATCTTGCCTATATACACCAAGACTGGGCCCACATATCCCAAAGTGAAGCCTAGAGGTTACTGTTATGTGGTTTATTTAGATGAGAAGGCAGTCAAACTAATTTTTTTTGTATAAAATACTCTTTGCTGACTGAATTATTTAAATTGGCTGGTTAAGGTTACTAAATTAACCAGATAGTTAACAATCTCACTTTGTTCTAGGTATAAAGTTGTTAGCATTTTATGGCAAGAAACATGAGCATTTCAAACAGCATTAGCAAAATTCCTTGGCCAATAGTTCATTTTTCTAAGCCATCAATTTAAGTTCTCTTCTCTTTTAAATCAATTTTACTCAGTTTTACTCAAATCATAAGAAATAGCAAAATTAATTGACAAATGTCCATATCTTAAATCCATAGTAAACAGCCCTGGTAACATTTCATCTCACACTGAAGTTAACCATCCTATATGAGGGCAGCATGAGGCTGAGTGAAGCCGGGTTTGTTCCACTTCTGAGACTCTGCTGAGCTACAGTTGATAGATTTTGTGAAAAGTGCATTCAACGAAGTCTGATGGAGTTCCTCTTATTAGCCGTGTACCCTTCTGAGTTTTAGAAATACAGCCATGAGCAAAACAGAGTCCCTCCTTGTTGGGTCTCGATCCTAAACAACTGTGCTGTTTGCGGTAAAAGAATCAGAAATCCCCCAAATGTTTTGAGGATCTTAAAAAGGATTCTGCTAAATTATTTTTTATCTTATTATTCATTCATTCTAGTGGTCATAATTTTCTATTGTATATTATATCCTGGCTGGAGATGAGCAAAGCTGAAAAGAAGAAAAAATCTCAGAAGGATACTTGTGGTTATAGTTACAATTTATCTATGCTCCAAATCATTAGATGCAATCCTAATAAACTACTTCCCTGTACATTTTTCACAAAAGGAGCACCTTATTTGTTGCCACAGTGCTTAGAAGGATGTCTCTATCCTGGAATCCTCTCTGCACTGTGTTGGGTCAGCCCTCACACTGGCAACTCCGCATGGAAAGCTCTTCCCTGAACATCACCACCTGTGCAAGTTCAATCTTCCTGGTCATTTGTAGATTCACTCCTTTGGTATACACTTTTTCCTCCATATATGGTATTTCCTTTAAAATTGAGGATGTTACGACCATGTGAAGATCACCCTTCCTTCAAAGCCTTGCTAAAATATTGCCCACTCCAGGCATCCCTCTCAGAGTCCCTGGGATGGAGCTCATTTCTCTTTCCCCTCTCCCACGGCTCATTATTCAGTACTTCCTACAGTCTATCTTGAATTTCAGCTCTTTGTGTATGCATCTGCCTCTTCCTCTGAAGCATGAGCTTTGAGAGGAGTAAGGCTGTATTGTAATCATTTTTGTATTTCCCAGAGTAGCTTGCACGGTGAGTTACGCAGAGTAGTCACTAAAGAAATGCTTATTGAATTGAATAGAATAAAATAATTTAGTGTCAGTGCAATCCTTTATCACCGACTTGAAAAGAGGAAGGGGAAAAAATTGGGTTAAGCTGAAACATCCTCATTTTTACAATATACTGTATCAGAAATAGAGATCGTTCAATATATTTTTTTCAAGTTTCTTATAGAATATTCCTTCAATTCATAGATATACTCTATACTGGAGTGCTGAAGTGAATTACACATGAGGCACCCTGTCTAAAGTATATGGAGTTTAGAGAATTGCCTAAGCTTTGTGGGACCCCCAAAATGAGGGAAATAAAGCCCATCAAACTTTTTTTGAAAGCCACTGGAGAGGAATAAAATACAAAAAGGTAATCATGCAGTGGCAGCAGCAACCAGGCTCCCTAAGTTGTGTCAAACTGCCTGACTAGTTAGAGCGGCGTACAGGGCGTCTCCCTCCTTTTTCTCTAGCTCTCTCCGTTCCCTCTGCTGCCTCGGGAAGCTTGCTCCCATTAAAAGGGATGGGGAACTAGCCGCATCATTACATTCACTTAAGGCAGAGTTTAGCTGGTCAGTTCTCACCACTGTCAGGAACAGCTGCCACTTTGGGATTGTGAGCCCTTATTGGCACCCTGGTTTGGGCTGGGATTTTTATTCTTCTTACTTTGAAATTTACATGTCTTTAGAACAACTAAAATTCACAAGAACAAACTAATTAATGGATTCCATTTTTGACAGCTACAAGAAGACGGATGAGAAAGTAACATGCTTCTGGCAGCGTGTTATCAATTGGGAGGCAACAGTGCATTCCCTCTATGTGGAACAGTGAGCTGGAACCGACACTGACAGATGACATGGCCCTTTGACAGTGACGCCTGTACAAGCTGACAGCTCCACTCGCAGTCAGTCAAGTCCACGCTTTGCAGTGGAATTTTAAAGGGCTTGATTTGCAGAATATGCTTCGCCTACTTCTCTGCTTGTAGTAGAAGTGAATAAAAATTTCAAAACATTCACATTAAATAGTGGATTCTAGGATCTGTTACTCAACCTTCTTTTCCCTTCAAAGCTAAGGGTAATAATAGTAAATAAAGCATAATCTTAAAAAAATAAAAAACCTGTAGGACACCTAGGAAAGAAACAATTCTCCCCTTAAAATTAGATTTCTATAAATCCAGGTAATTCACATATTAGTCAAAATCTCTTAGGAAGGATGAGATGCCAAATCTCCCAAGGTAATTATAATTTAATCATAAAAATGTGGGGGAGGGGGCCGGCCTGGTAGCACAGCGGTTAAGTGTAGGCGCTCCGCTTAGGCGGCCTGGGGTTCACAGGTTCGGATCCCGGGTGCACACCGACGCACCGCTTGTCAAGCCATGCTGTAGCAGTGTCCCATATAAAGTAGAGGAAGATGGGCATGGATGTTAGCCCAGGGCCGAGCTTCCTCAGCAAAAAAAGAGGAGGATTGGCAATGGATGTTAGCTCAGGGCTAATCTTCCTTACAAAAAAAAAAAAATATGTGTGTGTGTGTGTGTGTGTAGTGTATATCCAAATCACAGTAAGGTAGACTGACTGATTCAATCCTGCTTTGAAAACTTATTGAATGTACAAAAATACTGCTTCCAAATATTAGAAAATATTTTTATGTAAGAAAATAGTCTTGCTCATTCACTTCCAGGTTTAGGTCATACTTTTTATTTTACCTGTTTGCAATCTATTCTTTTTGGATAAGATATTTGCATGAAGCTGATATTCTTGTGTGACTTTTGTAAAACTACCGTTCTGTGTTTCAATTTCTTCACCAATAAAATGTAGCTAATCACCCTGTCACCACCAACACACCTCACAGGCTCTGAGCAAGAAATAAGGCCATCAGGGGTTGCAAACTAGTGACTGGAAGGCCAAACTGGACTGGCAGGGGTGTTGTGAATTTTGGCATTTGAATGCCCCTAGGCTGGGCAGATACATAGCTCCCTGTCTAACACCATGTCTCTTTGCACATTTATGTAACTTGCCTGGGCTCTGAAGGCAATTGAGTTTGTAACCATGGCATCATCAACCAATATACTCTCACTCCTCCTCATGGAAACAGATAAGAATGCTAACATTATTGGTTTCAAAAGACTCACCATAAATGGAAGAAATAAATAGAATTTCATGGTGGAGACAAGCAAATACAAATGAGATAAGCAGACAATTACAAACAACAACCTAAGTAAAAGGGCAATATTGGCATATAATGCAAACTCTGTTCCAAGGGTGATAACTAGCATGGAGCCACACACCCTGGAATGCTCCTAACTAGTCCTTCCCTTCCATCCCCACCACCCCTCTCCCAGTAAACAAACACATAGAGAGCTGAGACTAGCAATCTTTCCCAGGCAAAGATAAGTGACTTTGTTACTTGGGTTGTCTAGCCAGTTAAGATAACTGACCCAACCTTCACATACATATAATTACAAATTATTAAAGGCCATGACAGGGAAGGAACATGGATGAGAGATGAGTTTCTGAAATGTCTTGAAGGAGAAAATATTCATGGATTGGTAGAGGAAAGGAAGAAGTCATTTTAAGCAGAGAGAATGGTTTATGCAAAGGTCCAGAGATGAGAAAGACTAAGTCATCACTGTTAAAATGGAGCCCTGCTTGTAATGAGGAAAAGATAAGGCTGGGTTCCCTGGATTAAGTACAAATACAAAGTATTACAGCATGCCAATTTGTAAGGAAACACATTTCACAGACTGCATACAAAAGCCAAGTAAAATATAATGACCTTCCATTTGTTTTATGGTAATTGGACATTTATTTCATAAAGTAAGTACTGCTATTATACCATGACCCATGATAAAAAGGAAAACTTTTCAGTTTACATTTCACCCATCATAACCTTGAATATTAAAATAAACTTACATGCTCCGTTAACTGGAAAATAATTCCCTTCCTTGCTTTGAATTTGCCGAAGGTGTGGTTCTCAGTGAGCACGAGTTCAATTGATATGCTTGAAGATTTCTAATTAAGAAACACGGTAATTTCAAAGGTATGACATTTAATGCATTACTAGCATCTTTTTAACACACGCTTTTATTCCATCCTTCGATTTCTTGACACTCCAACTATATTTGTTTGAGGTTTAACTTTGTGATTTCTATATCAATTAAACCTTATTGGCCAACCTCTTATCCCATAGATGAAAATTATCATAGGCTAAGAAAGGATACTTGATTCATGCCTAGTGTGCTTAGAATCATGCGTCAATGAGTATTAGTTGGATATCTATGTGCTAAGTGCCTTGGTGGTATTCAAAAGAATTATTGGACATAATTTTTTCCCTCTAATGAAGCAGTTGATGGTATAAAATAGATAATTATAGAAAATAGATTTCCTCATTCAATTAATGTTTCTTGCCAGGTTTCTCTTCTTCTTGACTCTCTAAACAATTAGTTTTTATTTGCAAAGCCTTTAACCAATTATATGATTAAAAAACACAATATGGTTATAATATTAAATAGTCAGATTACATAAGAGTTTTAAATAAGATGGATAGATTGTAAGGAAGTTGGATATAATTATTTTAAATTAATGATAAGAAAATTTCCCATTATAGACGGAAAAATGAGGGAACCAAAATTCAAATAAATAACTCTAGTGAGGGAGCGGGAAGTATCCAAGTCAGACAGGATCCCCCCCCAAATACTTGGGGCATCCAGGACTCTTGTCAGATCTCTCACTGCCACTTTTATGGCCCATAGACCACTACGTTCACATGGTGGAACGGAAAGCCTGTTTGCAGGACAACCACAACTCAACACCACGTTGTATTGGAGTGGGAGGATTAAGCTAGTCAGGAAACACATGGTGATTTGGGTCACCGTCATAACTGTGACTTGATTTTTTCCCCCTCTTTTTTAACCAAGATAACAAATGGTTTTGTTGGGACATCACTCTGAGCATGTAAGTGTTCAAGACAGAATCATAGATGGCAGAGTAATACTTCCTGGCTTAAATGAGCTCCATGTTCAAAACATAAATCTTCAAATTAATTAAAAAGTCTCTTTTTCATGGTATTTGTACACGCAAATCAAGTTGTTTTGTGAATTTTCTAGGAAATAGTTGCATGGAATTATTTCAGTTGGCATGTTCCTCATAAGTCAGGATAAAACTGAAAAAGGGGACAAAAACTTTTGTCTGATGTTAAGTGACAATTTTATTTAGTAAGAACTACTTTATATCATATATAGCTAGTAATGAGTGTATTAACTACAAATAGTCTTTGATTTTTAAAACCTATTAACCTCATCAGTAATCCTTTACTCTCCTTTCCTTTCCCAAACATAATTTGGGGCTCAGTTGCTTCAGTGTTCACCTTCCCACATCTTCTGGGACTCCACTGGATGGATCTTACAGGAGCCAGGAAAACCAAGACAGCATTGACTCGGTGTACCTACCATCTATCCTCTAACATGGTTCCTTTCTGTTTGCTCGGGCTACAGATTTCTTCCCTTCCCCTCTTCTTTTCTTCATTCATTCGGTAAATATTTACGGACTATGTGTTGGACTGTGCTCGATGCTGAAGAAACAACAAAGAACATAGGCTTACTTACTGGCCCCTGGAGCCTGCAGTCTCGGCAGAGGCAACTACACAAGCGGTTACAGTGCAATATAGGGGATGCCGTAACGGGGAAACATAGGAGGGGAACCCAACCGGAAGGCCCGGGGAGACTTTCTGGAGGAAATGACACTTAAGCAGGCACCTAAAGGATGAAAGGGAATTAGCTAGTGAAGAGGTGAACATGTTCCTGGCAGATGGTACAGCATATGCCAACACAAAAAATGTGAAGGAAATTCATCACGGCTGGAATATAGGACACTTGTGAGGGAGTGGTGGAGATGAGACTGGAGCTAGACAGGTGGGCGGGGGCTAGGTCATGTGGGGCCCTAGAAACCATGCTAAGTTAAGACTTGATTCTTAGAGCAATGGCGAGCCATTCCAGGAACTTCTATTTGAAGCACGTGTATGTTATGTATATTCCCCTTGTTATCATGGGCAAGGAAGGGGAAGAGGGACAAAATTCCTTTTTGACAAATGCCATATTATCCTCGTCCTCTCATTATGCTTCTCTCTCTCTCCTCTGTGGGTGTGTGTGTGCGCGCGCGCGCACGTGCACTGGCAGAAAAGAATTTCCCATCTGGAAAACTGGGATTCTCTCTCTCCCGAAATGGTCTTCCAAAGGCCTCTCTGTCATCTTAAGTCCTCCAACTCTCTTTTCTAAAGTGTCTTCACTCATTAAAAATGTATATATTTTTAAGCACTTACTATTGTCAGTCATTGTGCTAAGTATAGGAGATAAGATGGTGGGCAAAAACAGACACGCTGCCTGCTCCGTTGGAATTTACATGTTTGTTATATTTCCTAAAGAAAATCCTAAATAAGTAAATAATGGATATTTTCCCAGTGATAAAGGAATAAAAGTTTAGAAGCAGAGAGCAACTTTTTCCCCCAAGAAGAACACTTCAGAGAATACAGATCTGGATTGAAATGAATTATTGGCTCATGTTTAAGCCCTGTTGACATGATGATAAATAAATATTTAGGCAAGTTATAAACTGATGTGTGAAGGCCACAGCAGTATCTTAACTTCCCCATCTCCTCTCCCTGCTTCACTCAGAAATGTTTTGTGAAAATGTTTCAAACTGCTGTAGTATACTGTCACACCAAAGGCAAGTTTCCAGAAAAAAAAAAAATAAGTGGCAGCAGCTTCTCTGCCACCACAGAGATTAATGTTTTTCAGTTATTTATATCCCATAGCATGTGACTCCATGGCATGCCTGAAGGTGTTAGAGAGCAGGGAAGAGCAGGGGATTAAAACACACGGCTAGAAAAAGAGGAGGCCTGAAGGTGGGAGAAAATAAAATGTATACATTTTTTCATAGGATTCAATGAGGAGGCATATTAATTAAATCAACCGCACTGGCTCAATTCACATCTCATAGGTGATATGTATTAAGGGCTGATGTAACGGGAGGCTGACTCTTTCTAAGCTTACAATAATTATTCAGTGAGTATTTATTGACTACCTCTGTACTAGATAGCGCAAGGAGATAGAAAAGAGCAGAAATCCAATGAGGATGTGAAAGAGTTTTGTTTTCTTTTAACTCCATGCCACTTGTTCTAACGTTCTGTTTGGGAAGAGCTGCTGATCTCTGGGTTGGGGGCACTGATACCGTGGTACCCTTCCCTATGGTTTCTCTGGTGCCGTGGAACTGCCTCACATTGGCCAAACCTTTAGAGGGTTGAAAAGGACATTTCTGGAATGAGGCTACAGGTGCTATCATATGGACATTCTTTAACCAGGGAACTCGTGGGATCTGGTTTCCATCTACTGGGGGCTCACCTGGCCAGTAGAAGTACCAGGGAAATTTTTACTGAATTGAAAGTGCATTTGGGACAATGTTCCCAAACCTGGCTGTATATCAGAATCCCTGTGGGGCTTTTGAAAATATGCATTCGTGGCCTAATCTTAGACCTGAGTGACTCAGAATTTTAAGACTATCAGAATCCTAAATGTTCAAAATCTTTCCGGGTGAGTCTTATGTAACCAGTCTTTGAATATATTGGGGAAACACCAAATAGCAACTCACATTAAGACTAAGTTGTTTGACTCTAAAACAGTTTCCCTTCTGAATTTCGATTGAATTCAGCAATGATAATTTAAACATCTACTAAGTATTATTTGGGAACCATTAATAAACAGGGTTGGAAGTTGTTTTTTCTTCATGTAGATTAACAGTTACAGTCATTAACCTGTTGAGCACTTCACAACTATTATCTTATTTAATGATTACAACAGCCCTAGGAGGTAAAGACTGTTATTATCTCACTTTACGATGGAGACATTCAGGGTTAGTCAGCTTAAATATCTTGACTAAGTCATGTCAGGATTTGAATCCAGGTCAAAATAACTCAAGAGTCTGAGCTCCCAACCCCTCAGCCTACTGAATCTGTCTGTGCATTTAATATGAGACTTAGAAGGAAATGCTGTTCAATACTGTGCAGTGCATTGTTTAAACAACTGAAAAAATTATCAGCTTTCTGAGTAAAATGCTTTAAGTGGACAACTTCCCTAAAGATTTTTTTAAGTTAAATTGGTCAGTGAGCAATGTGTAAACTCCACGCAAAGATAAGAATCCAAATTTAAAATACTGCCGAATTAAATATTTATGAGTATGAGTAGACTGTTACTTATTTACATAGGTAGATGTGAACATAGCCAAATATAGACGCCTGATTTTTTTCCTCAATCAAACTTTTCCTAGAATTCCTACTTTGATATATTTTAAGTGATTTATATTTACATCAATGCTGTGGTGTTTATGCATTTCGAGGTTGGCAGATGCTAAGGTATCTTCTAAATTTGCGTGTGTCCGATAAAAGCAAATAACAAAATGACCTTGATGCAAATGACAACATTTATTGAATTACAGGAAAAAATATATGTGACCTCAGACGTTCCCTCCATTATTTAATTGTGCTTTTAGAAATTATCTATTTTTGGTACATATCTATATAAAATAAGTGTTTTCATATAAGATGATGTTTGCTAACAACGCTAGTTTGGACCAGAAAAGAGGGTGTTCAAGATAAGAAAGCATTTACAACAAGCCAATAATATGTGTCACGATCTTGGGAGCTCCTTAACTTGTTTTCACCACTTTAATCACAGTGTGACTCTGAGCAATTACTTAACCTCTTTGTACTTCAGCTCCCTTATCAGTAAAAGAGGGCTGATAGTAGAACCCTCTTCTTAGAGTGGTTGAAGAATGAAACAAAATAATAAATGTAAAGCAGTTTCAACAGTACTTGGTACATAGTGAGCACCCAATACTATTGGCTTTTGTTATTAATTCAATTCAGCAAATATTTGCTGAATGCCCATCATAACAATAGCTGACCATTTTGTGGATAATAACGGTGTCCGGCATTAAGCCAAACACTTCACATGTATTATTTTACTTAATCTTCACAGTAACCCTATGGAATCAATAAATTTTTTTATCCCATTTTACAGATAAGGAGACTGAGGCTTAGAGCGGTGACACTGGTAGAAGATGCTCATGCCAGTGCTCCAACAAGCATTCTAACCCCAGAGGTGGCCCTTCTCACCACCAGGCTACAGCTCCATGCCAAGCACTGTGCCAGGCACTGGAAGGCAACGGTGAGCCAAAGAACCAGGGTCCCTTACCCTTGGTAAGGCCATGGTCTAGAAGAGAAGACAGCCATTAATCAAAGCGTTACAAAAATAATTACAGTCTGGCACCTCTCTGAGGAACTGACATTTGAACTCATTGAAGAGCCAAGCAGAGTTGGCCTGGTGAAGGAAGATGGCAATCACTGGGAGAGCGTTCCAGTCCAGAAACACAGCATAAGCAGAGGCTCCGAGATGAGAAGGAACACCGCTCATTCTAGGGAATGAGATGTTAGTTTGAAACAGCAAAACATCAAGGCAAAAGAGCAAAACACTTTTAACCCATGTGATAACCAGATGGTATTGGGAGACAGTCCACAGATGAAGAACTGAATAAGGGGAGAAGAGTTTTCCAAATCATGTCCAATCCAGAAAATACATAAAATCTAAAACTAAGAGAGTTATAAATCCCCTCTTATCATGGGTACTACAGACATTCATGGACAAAAGAAACTCACAAACTCTAACAAGAAGCAGGCGTTCTGTAGGAGGCATTTGCAGATGAATTTGCATATAAAGATCATGCCTGTAGCCCAGGGAACAGCAGATGTGGTTTGCGGGCTATATCTGGCCATCGACCTGTTCTTTTACAGCCCAGAAGCTAAGAAGGGTTTGCATATTTTTTAGTAGTTGAAAATAAATCCAATGGGGAACAATATTTCATGACACATGAAAATCACACGAAATTTACATTTCAGTGTCCATAAGTAAAATTTTAGTGGAACACAGCCATACCCATTTACTTATGTATTGTCTCTGGCTGCTTTCATGCCCCACAGACAGAGTTGCATAGTTGTGACAGGGACGGTATGGCCCACAAGACCTAAAGTATTTACTATCTAGTCCTTTAGAGGAAAAGTTCGCCTAGCCCTGCTTGAGCCTTTCATCATTGGTGGAAACTATGTAGTTGCAAAAAGGAATTAAAAAAAAACAATACTAATGCCAGAATGTTTATATTATATAAGGCAAAAAGTCTTTATATTTTAAAACCTGGAAACTTTGCAACTTTGCAGACATTGAGAGGGCAAACTCAGTGTATTTAGTGTCTAATCTTCTATCCAAGGAAACAACCAGCCCAGCATGTTCTGCTGTGGACCCACGACACAAAGCAGAGACTGTGGCTGTCTTGTTCCTTTGTATATCCGGTGACCAGCACAGGACCTAGTTCATAGTGTTATAGGTTTAGTAAATGTTTGTTGAATGATTCATTAACATGTTAAACAGATGATGCAGAATCAAGATAATGAAATTTAAGGCTTCTGGCCAGCGTTAGAATAGCAACACCAACCTACACCCTCCTAGCTGAAAGTCTCACTGATTTCCCAGTGAGGAAAGACCACGATTATACCTGCAATCAATTGTTGAACAGTCTGATGCTGACAGAGTAGAAACATCATCTCTTTTTCCCCCAGATCACAGCCTTTAACTGTAGTCTGCCAAATCCTCATTTTTCATCATTCCATAGCACTTTCAACAGTCTCTTTCAGATAAAAAGGAAAAATCCATTCTAATTGAAGTCTTTAGTTTCACATTCAATTTAGCATTCATCCATTCTTCCTTCTCCAGAAATGGCTTGGCTTCTTCTCCCACTGAGTCTCATTCTCCTCCCATAGGTTGGCACAGGGAGGAGGACAGTGGGAAAAGACAAGAATCTCTTATTTACCCGGGTGTGGCCCTGTTCCTTTCACGGCTGTCTCTGCTTGTTCGCCAAGAGTGACTGGCCATGAGGTTCTCTGGATGGCAGGTGTCTACGTGCTGTCTCTCTCAGGGGATGAAAGTGTTCCAGGCCTTCTACATGAGAGTTCTAGCTCTTTGGGAAGGCCCTGCAGGGATGTCACAACTCCCCACTGCACAGTGCCCTGACCTGGGAGGTCCACACAGCTCAATCTCCCAACCCCTCCACCTTCATCTCTAGGACTAGCCCCTGCTACCTCTTGCTTCTATGTCTTCTCACTCCAGACTTCAGCTCAGCTATCTTCTGTTGCATCTGTTTGATCCATGGGGAACTCAGCCATCCTTGCCACACCAAATGGTGGGAGTCAGGCCACTCTTCTTTAGTCCTCTCTCCTCATTCTGCCATTCTTCTCTTTTTTTTTTCTACTCAAAAAGGCACCCAGGGGCCAGCCCGGTGGCGCAAGCGGTTAAGTGCGCACGTTCCGCTGCGGCGGCCCAGGGTTCGCCGGTTTGGATCCCGGGTGCGCACCGACGCACCGCTTGTTAGGCCATGCTGTGGCGGCGTCCCATATAAAGTAGAGGAAGATGGGCATGGATGTTAGCCCAGGGCCAGTCTTCCTCAGCAAAAAAAGAGGAGGATTGGCATCAGATGTTAGCTCAGGGCTGGTCCTCCTCACAAAAAAAAAAAAAAAAAAAGGGCACCCAGAGGGGCTGGCCAGGTGGCGCAAGCGGTTGGGTGCGCGCGCTCCGCTGCGGCGGCCCGGGGTTCGCTGGTTCGGATCCCGGGAGCGCACCGACGCACTGCTTGGCAAGCCATGCTGTGGCAGCGTCCCATATAAAGTGGAGGAGGATGGGCACGAATGTTAGCCCAGGGCCGTCTTCCTCGGCAAAAAAAGAGGAGGATTGGTGGATGTTAGCACAGGGCTGATCTCCTCACAAAAAAAAAAAAAAAAAAAAGGCACCCAGAGTAGTAAGCTGCATAGTACATGTTCAACCAGAGGATGAGAGGCCAGCCTCTTCTTACAGACAACCTCAATCTCTACAAGCAATTCTCTTAAAGCCCTCCTCCTAACTTCATAGAGGAGTGGAGGGCTAGTAGGAAGGATGAAAGAAGAAAACTCACACAGCACTCCTCACTGAGCTGATGACTTCTGACTCCAAGGATCCCTTTGACTCCCCCCTCCCTGTAATAGTAAAACCAATTTAGCCAACTCTTAGCTTTGAAGAGGTGTTTGTTTCTAATTGTTTTCTGCTGTCTTTATAATATGGGGTAATTAATTCCTCTTTTGTGTCAGTCTTGGGTCCTAAATGCCAATTACAGGGGAATAAAAAAAATTTCTGATCAATATCTTGTTATATCCTACACATTTGTTGCAGTTTGCTGTTTACAGATTTATGCTATCACCTGATATTATGGGGGGGAGTGGCAAATCACAGCTTCTGGAACACAGGTCTCTCTTGTAGTTCTACAAGTCATCCATCATATACATTCGTATTCTTTCTGCTGGTATTTTTATGTGCTTATTAGTTCCAGGTGCTCCTTGGGGGCAGTGAACAAAAGAGACAAACTGGCTGCCTCCATTGAGCTTACATTCTAGTGATGGAGCAAACATTCTATATGTAAGTAGATTATTACAGATAAGAATCTGAAAGGAATTAAGTCTCACTGAATGCCTTGGGCTGTTCTAGATTCTGCTTTTTTTGCAGAGACTTCTGCTTCTCTCTCTCTCTCTCTCTCTCTCACTGATTAATCCTTAGTCTGTCTGAGCTATATTCTTGTGGCCTCCTACAATACCCTTCTTTCTAAAACTATCCTCTGCCTCTTGACTCACTCCATTGACTTTAATTTTGATCTCTTGTACCCTGAGACTAGAACATTGGGCTTCTCCTGGGTGATCCATACGTCTTCCTTATCTTTTAGAATGGATGTCTCCTCCTCTTTGCTCCCACAGTCTTTCGCTGTGCTTCCATTATAGCATTTCCACACTTGAGGGTAGAGACTAGGTCATTTCTCTTTGTAACTCTCTCCCCCTCGCAGACACACACACCCCACTGCCTCCACCTCCATCACCACCACCACCACCTCCCATGCCTCAGCTGCCAACACTACCTTCTTTGTGCCTATACAAAGTAGGAATTCAACAGAAATTGTTTGAGTTGAATTGTTTATCCATTAGCAATTAACCTGTCACAATGCCAGTGCAGTCTTTTAATAACTCTGCCTGGTCAGGCAATATAAGGGCTCCTCCACTTCTGAGCTGGCAACAGGAACAATTCATCACAGATAATTCTACAGGAAGTGAACTGACCGTCACTGCCCAGCTGTCCGTTAGCTGTGGCTATTGTAAGAATAACCAGAGGCCTTCAAATCCCATGTCCTCTCATGATCCATGAACTGCCAGAAAGATAGATACATAAAGGAGAGGTCTGTTTCAAAAAGCTTTGCAGTGTTAGCCAATCTTTAAAACCTTATTTATTGTGTTCATAATACGTCAATTTAGGACTCATGTTTGGTCAACTCTGCTGAAAAATGTTAGAACTGCAATCTGAGCTTCCTTTGTTGGTTTGAATTTTCCATAAAAGAATTTCTCCTATAATGAAAATAACCAAAAGGGCTTTCATTCATGAAAATATTTGAGGCATCCGAAAGCCTAGTACATGTAGGAGTATTTTTGTACTGGTCTTTTTGAGGAAAATTTCCTTTAACTCTTTTTTAACTGTATCAAAAATGTTATGACAGATCTTTCAGCGATTGCCTCTTCACAAACGACCATCAAATAGACACTAAGTTTTAAAAACAGATATTTTCATTGGGAATGGACAAAAGTGGAGGGTAGATCAAGGTTGGTCTCGGTCAAAGAAAATAAAGATGAAAAAGCCTCCTGGGGTAATGAGCTGGGAAAAAAAAAAAAGAATTTTCCAAGGCCATTTTAGGGCAAATTTTCTATGGCAATTGTTGATGAAACAAAAGAATAAATAAGGAGCTTTACATGTCATTTGTTCTCCATCTGACTTGGGGAAATTGTGAACCATATTTTCCCTGATTTTATCCTTTGCTACTTTGAATCTCAGCTAAAGACTTGGTCATCGAGTTAGAGCATTAGAAGAACAATTGGGCCTTTAGCCACTCAATAATTTCTAGAAAGATGGTCTTTTAGGAGATCTTGGAAGAAAAAAGTAAAATGCATCATAACAAAGGGGAATGTAAAGGAGGATTACATTGGGGATAGGAATGGATAGGATTTAGTGATTAATTTAAAATGGTTTAGAATAGAATTAGATTTTATTTGCTCTTATTTGAAACGAGAAAATAGTAGTTGATTCCCCCATTAATCCATTCAATCAACTAACAAATGTTTATTTTGCATCTACTATGTGCCATAATGAAGAATAAGAGTGGATAATTAAGGCTCATAGAAAAAAACAGCCAGGTAATAAAATTAAACTTATTTTGAAGATCCTATTATCATATTATCAGCATATCATTTACCTTGAAGCATTTCATAATCCTTTGAATTAAGGATTCCTGGAAGGTTTTTAAGTCTAATTCAGACTTAAATTCCAGCTTCCATAAAACCTTTAAAAATTCCACATTTCTGGGATTTTCTAAGAATCATGAAAGGTGAAGCAGTGAAGTTGTGCAAATGATGTTGGAACCTGCAGGTCTGGAGATTACATTCGGTATTCTATATGTGGTAAAGTTTATGTCATAAAACAAAGTATCTAATATATTGAAAAATTAAGATTTTAATATAAAATTGTTACCAGCAATAATGTATGCTAGGAGGGACATTTATTCCTTACTATCCCTAGAGAGTAAATCCAAAATAAACATAATTCATTAGTTTAGTAATTAAGAATGCAAATTAAAATAGCAATTATATATCTTTTTGTCTTCAAATCAATAAATATCATTTTATAATGCTAGTGCCTTTTGTTGGTGGGAGTTCTTGAAAATAGGCAACCTCAAATAACTGTCAATAGGAGTGTAAATTTATACAATCTTTCTGGAGGACATCAAAAACTTTTAAAAAATATTCATTCTTTTTGATCCAGGAATTCTTCTTTCAGGAATGAGAGCTACTCAAAAAGATAAATCCAAGGATATTCATTACAGCATTATTTATAATAACCAAAAATTGGAAATCATCAAACTGTCCAACAATGGAGGATTGTTGAAATTTAGGTTGCATCTATGTTTTGTTATATTTTAAAGCCATTAAAAATCACATAGTAGAATAGTTACTGCATGGAGAAATGTTCAGCATATACTGTTAAGTGAAAAAAACACAAACGATATCGCAGTGTATAATACATGTGTATTAGTCTGCTCAGACTATCATAACAGAATACCATAGACTGGGTGGTGAAACCACAGAAATTTATTTCCCACAGTTCTGGAGGCTGGGCAGTCCAAAATCAAGGTGGTGGCCAATTTGGTTCCTGGTGAGAACACTTCCTGGCTTGGAGAAGGCCATTGCCTTTTTGCTGTGTCCTCACATGGTAAGGAGAGAGAGAAGAGACTCTCCAGTGTCTCTTCTTGTGAGTATATTAATCCTATCAGATCAGAGTCCCTTGTGATCTTGTGACATCACTTAACCTTAATTATCTACTAAAGGTCATATTTCCAAATATAGTCACTTTGGGAGTTAAGCCTTCAACATATGAATGGAAGGTGGGGCACAAATATCCAGTCCGTAACAACATGTATATTTACAAATACACAACATGTATTTGTGGGGGATCAGAATTGGCCACCTCAAAACATGTCTCTTTACCTTGATTATTTTTCCCTGTAAGAAACTTTGACCTCCCCCTCACTCCCCACTATCTGCCTAAAAGAATTTAAGATAGAAGGCCTGTCCCCAGAACAGGCCATCACCATAGATAACTCTGGGTATGGATAGACTGGGAGGGTCCTTGCTAAGCCCATTCTTATCAAAGCTCTGAAAACCAAGTAAAAGTAGAAGTTACCCTTTGTAAGAAACATTTACATTCATAAGGGAAATCTCCATTTGTAAACGTACCTCCCTCTCTGTACCCAGAAGAAGGGGGAATGACCATATCTCTAGAAACTCTTATCAATGCGGAAGGCAGGATTTAAATCTGCATACTCTTGTTTACTGTGCTTTTCTGGTAATCTCCCATAGCTGACTCCCCTCACACCCAACATCCTCCTATGTCTTTACCTGAATATGCTATTTAATGTGAGAACCTCTGCCTTTTGTTGAGTTACTCAGTTTCTCTGGACTCTCTCATGTGTATATGTTATAAAGCTTTGTTTGATTTTCTCTTGCTATTCGGTCTCATGTCAATTTAATTTGTAGCCCAGCCAGAAAGGACCCAGCGTGGGTAGAGGATAGGTCTTCCTCTCCTACATATTATATATACATGGAAAGAGGCCTGAAGGATATACATGATATACATCAAAATATTAACAATGCTTGTGTTTAGGTAGTAGGATTGGGGTAATCTATATTTTTTTTTCTTTCTTTGTGAGTTCCTGTCATTTCAAAATGTTCTATTAAGAATGTATATCACTTTTGTAATCAGAAAAGCACTATAAACAGTATATGTATTTTTAATCTCATCACCATAGCACCAATCCTCAAGGAGCTGACCATGCACAGAACAGGCCATCCATTGCAGAACCACTTGGGTTCACTTGGGGCAATGTACGCACAGCACAGTAGGGAACAGACAGACTTGCTGAACTTCCAATGGAACCCATAAGACATAATACAAAGACAAAGCTTTCATGGGCTTTCAAGAAACAGCTACTTCTCCAAGAGAGCCTTATTATAAATGGAGTTTCCAAAGAATATGAAAGCCAAATAAGAATAACTAATGTTTGAGTGGCACTTTTAACTTTTCCAAAGCACTCTCACATTAATTCATTTGATCCTCATAACAACTACGCAGGCAGGGCAGCTATTAGTATTCCCATTTTAACAATGAAGACATAAAAGTAGAGAGCAATTAAGAGATAAACCCGAACCACCAATTAACAGAGCAGAGCTGCCCTGCGGACCCAGGTCTCTAGCTGTGGGTCCATAACTTCTCCTTCCCATGTACCCTCACTCACAGGACTTTTTCCGCAACAGAGCCTGGTGGAAACTCTAGGATCTTTTCAGTTCTTATTAAAAGAAAAAAATTTCCTAGTTTTTTTTGTGAAAAGAATGAAGCCAAGTAAGGCTGTAAGAAATAATATAATTCAAAAGGCAAAATACAGCCTGCTTTTACCCAGACTGAAGGCTTTGCACCTGTGGTGTATTCCATGGTTGTTTCTGGGCTTATGAAGGTGTCACTTTTTCCACTGATCATATACTATTGCTCATTTGCCTTGAGACCTAGACAGGTAACAAGTCTTTAGAAGTTAAGTGTAGCAAATACAACCATGGTAAAGTGCTTAGGGACAATGCTTATCTAATCCTGGGTTGAGTGACTAGATGTATAATATAAAATTACATAGTCCTAACCTTTATCTTCATTAAGAAAGGATTTCCTATCTAAGGCGATTGTTTTGTATACTAGACGACTTCACAGTTCTACCCAAATGCAGTGTAAGAGTATGATTTAATCCTTCTGTTTTAAACACTCAAATATGGCATTTGGGGAGATAGTGTACAACTCTATTTTTAATGAACTGACTTAACTATAGATATTATAACTGCAAATAAAACACATTTACAAAAAGCTGTTGTCTTTAGAATTGTAAATCTGGCAAGGTTTTTAGCAGTAGAGTCTCAGATAAATAAAAAGCTGCATCTTTTCAAACCGCGGGTGTTAATTGGGCTTTTCTTATCATCAAGAGAAGCAAAAGCAGATGTGATCTGAAGCAACCCCTTATCGTGTGTAGTGGTCCTAAGAGATGGCATTTTCTTTGATGCTCTTATTTTTTCTTTTTTATTATCTACCAGATTTACCTGCTGGTCACATACTTATTCTGACTTGGAAATACCAACTAATGATAAGTAATTCAGGAGATAGCTATTACTAGAGAAGAAGTATCCAACAAGAATGCCCACAAACGTGTTTTGTCAGTGGACGATAGCTGTGTCAAGTTGAGATTAAACTCATCGTTTCACCTTGACGTGCTAAATTAAGTAGTGAGAAGAAATCAGAAGACAATGGTGAATAAAATGAGCTGAGTGAATAACTTGCTATTTCCTCGCATAAATAAATTTTTTGCGATGATTAAATCTTAGTGAATAAGTTGAGGGGTGGAGGTGGGAGAGGCAATTATTCCACGTAACAGGAGAAAGCATCTATAATTATTTCATGATAACTAGTTAGAGTCAAACAGGAGAAGTTATCAGAAGGGTTGTGGCTGTGTATTTATCCAATAGGCTAGGAAAGGCAGAATTTGTCATTCTCAGAAAACCTGGATTCAAATCCATCCATTTCAAAATTAAAAAGAAATATAAATGTGGTCATTTAAGAGAGGTTCAAGTACAAAAAGAATGAATGCAAATACTGGAGGCTGCTGGGTTTCAGGCTAGTAGTTGAGGAATGAACTACAATAAGAAATCTTGCTCTCCTCTTCCTCTCTATCCTGACTTTACTCTTTCTCTCTCCCTTCTTCAGTGTATTCAAGAACAATAATTATCGGGCACCTTCTAAGTTCCAGGTCCCGTGCCCATGGGCACTGAAGATGCAGTGGAAGCAGTTCCTGCTCTCAGGGCACTTCAGAGTAGGGAGGTAATTCCATTAGGTGAGTTTCTTGCTTTAGTTGAGTGCTGCCCAATCAGAAGACTTTCCACAACAGATTGGATATGAAAAGCAGTCTCAAAGCAGCTAATAAAGGCTAAACAGGAAAAATACACATTATT
The DNA here is from genome assembly GCF_020826845.1 of Diceros bicornis minor. Classification (NCBI taxonomy): domain Eukaryota; kingdom Metazoa; phylum Chordata; class Mammalia; order Perissodactyla; family Rhinocerotidae; genus Diceros; species Diceros bicornis. The sequence goes on from NC_080762.1 coordinate 34,850,775, forward strand.
AGGTAAAGTGTTAATGAGTGTCAGTCCCTTCTGGGATTGTCCAGTTTGCCTCTCCCTCAAATGCAGTGTATGCATGTACATGCATATGTGTGTACAGGTGTATAAGTGTGAGAATGTGTGCGTGCATGTGTGCATGAATATATGTACGTGTGTGTCTCTAGTAGACCGGCAGTCAACATGGCACGGGATTTTGCAAGTCTGAGGCCCTGAGTCCAGGACTTTAACAATCCTAATTTTCATTTGATTTCTCAAGTTGGTGATTTTCCGTTGCATATGTGTTCTAACCACAGAACTTCCCCAAATTTCTCTCTAACTTATATTGTTCTCACTTATGAGTTGACACATGTCTTGCTTTATAAAACTCTTTAGTTGCAACTTTTATTGCCTACCCTAACTCTTTTTGGTTTATGCTACTTTTTTACCAACCCTAATTAAGAAAATGTCTCACCAAAGCTAGTACAGGGTACATGTACTTGGAACTTTCTTGCTTTCTTACAGAGGAGCAAGCTGCTGATGTCACTAAGATTTGTATAATGCATTTTTCCACTGAAATTGGGCAAGGCAGTGTCAAATGTCAAATCGATTAGCCTCTGGTTGCTGCTTCCTAGAGTTCCAACTCAGGTTTACTGCTTAATGCGATATGATAAGAGTTATGACATGCTGTTGAGCCCAAAGGAGGGGCACTATACCAGGAGGGTATACCCAGTGCCACCAGTCCAGGGCTGCACAGTGAAGGAAGTCTTCCTGGAGGAGGTGTCATCTAAGCTGAGAACTGAAGAATGAGTAGGAGTTAGCCAGGAAAAAGACAGGGAGGAAACACATTTTAGGTTGAGGGCTGGGCAAGGGCTGTTTTAAAGGTAAGAGAAAGTGATACATTCAAGGAACATGTATGAGTTTGCTAGGGCTGCTGTAACAAAATGCCACAGATTGCGTGGCTTAAACAACAGAAATTTATTTTCTTACAGTTCTGGAAGCTGGAAGTCCCAGATCAAGGTGCTGGCAGGGTGATTTTCCTCTGAGGCCTCTCTCCTTGGCTTGCAGACGGCTGCCCTCTCATGGCCTCTTCAAGTGGTCTTTTCTCTGTGTGGGGACATCCCTGGTGTCTCTTTTCGTGCCCAAATTTCTTCTTCTTATAAGGACACCAGTCAGATTGAATTAGGGCTCCCCTAACAGCCTCACTTTAACTTAATCACTTCTTTAAAGGCCCTATCTCCAAACTCAATCACATCCTGAGAAAATGGAGGGTTAGGGCTTCAACACAAGAATTTTAGGGGCACACAGTTCAGCCCATAACAGAGCTTAAAGCAAGATTTAATATTATCAAAGCATTGATAAAAGAGAAAATACTTGTGTAAATTCTACAACCAAACTATAATGTCAAATACATAAGTATTTTGGGATAATTCAAGAGACTGCATTAATTGTCTCAAAAGGAACCATGAGGCTTTCTCTTGTCCCCTCCAAATGGAACTGAAAACAATCCTTTGCGCACATGAGTTGAAGATCTGGTCTTAAAAACATCTCAGCAACTTGATAGTAGCAGTCCCTGGAATATTTTGTTAAACAACAAACAAACAAACAAACAAAAACCCCTACCTTTTAAAAAGAACATATTCCCCTTACTCTGTTAGCACAGTGTCAGCCAATTCTCCTTTGGTAACTGGGGAAGAACTGACAACACTCCATGAATGATTCTTGTCCAGCTCCTAGAGTGACATCCTCACTAAAAGATCTGTTGACCAAGAGCAGCACTGTGTGGAATCATTTTTATTAACATGAAAGAAATTTATGCATGTATGGGGCATGTGCCTGTGTCAACTTGTAATGTAAAGGTCCTCACAAGTAAGGTTCAAGCTGTAGGGCGTTTCACTGTGGTCTACCTCTAGGAGAATACCGTAGGCTGTCAAGAGACCTGGATTCAAGTACAAGTTCTGCTGCTGACTGTGGTCCTGATGTTGCTCCTGGCGCCAGCATTCTATGATTCTCTATCCTTCGTATATCAAGTTGTGTCTGAAAGGGATCACAGCTAGAGTTAAGGCTGCACGTATTCTTTGTCCACGTCTCCAATCGTAAATGATGAGCCAGTGTCACAAAGCTGTCCTCACACGCCCTCAGCCCCGAGATCCTGAGGATGCCACTCTTAAAGGTAGGATGCCTGCTTTTCTTTTCTGGGCCTCTGGGCACTAGGCAGTGAAACTGTGCAAAACTTGGAAAGCTCTCGCCTGCATGATTTATGGCTATAGCCAGGTCCTTATTCCTTCTCTTTCATAAGCACCAAATTCCGTTAGCAAACTTGGGGGAAAATCTGCCAATCCTGGGCTATTTTGGGGTTTCTTCATCATCTCTTGACCTTTGATTTGACAAGCCAAATAACAAAATGAAAAATGGGCTCTGTAGTCTTGACCATGATTACCAACCAAGGCAGGCAGCATGAGGAAGGAGAAACAAAAAAGCCACCCCGTTCGGAGCAAAAGGTTCCGAGCTGGTGGCAAAGGAGAAACTGGAGAATTTGGACATGAAGTCCCAGTAAAGGAAAGTAAATTATTTTAAGTATGACAAATTATGTTTCTAATTCACATCTATCCTCGTGGGATGGAAATGGAAGCTTAAGGAATTGTATGCCATTTTAAGTGGCCCCCTATATCAGGTAATCTTGAAAGGTAATCTTGATGTCCTTGACTTCTATGAGAGATGGCTATAAGGTCTATCAAATCTACTTGGTATTACTAATATCCTTAAGCTATTCCACAAAATTAACATCTTAAGATTTTGCTTACCAATGATCGCGACTTTCCTGTATCATGTTGTGATTTTGTATGAACATCAAGGTATTTCAGTATTGTTGACGGTTTTCCATTCCTGCTATATATAACATGTCTAAATTTGAAAGTGAAAGCAACATAATGAGGAAATTTGCAAAGCACAGAAATATATTCCATTCGTTTCCTTCCTGAATTTTTCCTTGCAGGTAAGGAAGAAGGTGCGATGTTCAAGTTAATCTATTTAAATGAAACCATAGCTTTTTAAGCTTTGAGGGCAAATATTTTTCAGACATTTACATGCATAAACAATTGCACTATGAAAGCTAAACTTAGTCATACAATCTACCTAGATCTTTAGAACATGCGCATACATTAAATCAGCTCAAAATTAATAAAACACTCTAAATTATGCATGGTGCAGAGGGTGAAAAAGGTTGATAACAGGAAATGCTGCCTGCCTGGTGCTATGAATTTGGTAATGCACTGAGAGCAACCCGATGGCTATGCACTGAGGAAGATCATAATAAGGTATAATTGTTGCTTGCTCATTTGTTTGAACTCCAAAACTATATCAAATAACACTTAATTATACACGTAGAATACCATTACAGCAAAGAATTCGCACTTGAATAGCTCAGCATAAGTGAGGACATTTAATATTATTTGGCTCCAATAGGTGCAAAAAAGATACCGAGTAGCAGCTGTGAATTAATCTGGAGTTCTAGGTTTGCAACCTCAAAAGAAAATCCAAAGAATATTTCCTGGAGTTTGAATATGTACAGTTTTAACAGCTCCATCTGGTCCATGCCCTCTGATTACCCAGAATGTTGGCTGGCCGTTGGAGGGACGCATTTGATATCTGGCCAAGTTTAAAGGTCTGTTGGAGGTAAAACAATGCCCACCCTTTAACAAGGGCGCCATTGTTCCTTAACAATAAAGCTCTCTGGCTTATTTGAATGTCAACAATTCAGAAAAGTTGATGTTTGGAGCCATCAAATAAAATGTTTTTGTGAAACAGTTTATTATTTCAGTGGTAATTATTTGAATCATTCATGGTAAAGGATGTTTGCTAATGAGAGCTTGGCTGCTGTAAATTCCAGGGAGACTGAATGCTCTTTGTGCTGACAAAAAGACCCAAATCACTGGAGAGCGACTGACTGGACAAATCATTCATCTATGCAAATGCCAGCCGAAATGGTCAGATGCATTTATTACCCTCCTCATTATAGTAAACAAGGCAGGAATCGTGACTGGCAGTTATCAACTTGCCCTGAAGTATGATTTGTTCTCCTACCACTATTTAAATGAGAGGAAAAAAGGCATGCCACCAGGGACTTTGTTGGTTTATAAAAGAGTAAATGTCACATAGCTCAGTGCTTAAAGACTTTTGATTGACAAATGTTTTATTTGACATATCAAACAATGATGGTTTTCATATCAAATAGTCCATATTTGTTAGCAAAAATCTTAACCCCTTGAAGTTTGGCCAATGCTTTCAGCTCACTTCTGCCAATGCTTAGAAACTAGAACACAGATGGCAAGTTACATTAAAGGCAATACCAAATATCTCTACACATAATGTGCAAAGACCTAAAAATACTCTGCATTGGGTGACAGAAATGACACAGTGTTTTATCACAACACGTATAGTGTAAAATGTTCTTCTGAACTGATAATGCAAATTAAAGTGATGTTGACCTACTTGCACTTACTAAGTATTCTTCTGCTGTTTAGTGCAAGATAAGCTAAACATTAAAGAATTTATACAGCATATGTCACAGTGAAATCTAAATTGTCTGGTGTAACTCTTCTTAAATGTCACAACAGTGTCACAACACACTCAGGGTTTCAGGGCTTACAGTTAAAGCCACAGTACCCTCGTATAACCTCTCGTTCTCATATGCTCAAAACTTTTCCCTTCTTGTTTCCTGTGACTTGGGTTTTCTACGCTTCATTTCTGCCCAGTTGATATTTACAAGTGTACCTCAAAATACAGAAGCACGCCAGGCAGATAAGTGGCTTATGGAATTTGTAATTAAGGTCATGACTTGATAAACGTCACACGACAACCTGCCTTGGAGACTCTTAGGATGATGTATTCCCACATATATTCTCTTTTTCTTTGTTGCTATATTTCAGGCTGTTACCGCTGCTGGAGCTTGGTCCCTCTTCTTTCTTAAAACCAAGATGGAATCATTCGTTTTGAAAAGCCAGAAAGTAACTACAATCACTAGAAGACGTTCTAAACAAACCCAAAACTGTGCTATGTTTTTCTAGCATAGAATACAGTATGAAATTTTCACAGATTAAACTAAGGGTTAGTCAGTCCATTGTGTTTCAATCAGGTAAGGCAACATATTTTTAGGCATGTTTCTTATTACCCTAAACATAAAAACACATTTAGTCATTTTCCTTGATATAATTTAAGCATCCTAGTGAGCATTTTATCAAAAGGAATAATAGTATTCCTCCTTTAAATATATGATTGTAAACGTGGTGGTTCTCAAGTAAAATCATACCATCTTGAGCCAGCCCTGATGGTCCAGCGGTTAAAGCTTGGCACCCTCTGCTTCGGTGGCCCTGGTTCAGTTCCCTGGTGCGGAACCACACCTCTCATCTGTCAGTAGCCATACTGCAGCAGCGACTCATGTAAAAGAACCAGAAGAACCTACAACTATGTACTGGGGCTTGGGAAGGGGGAAAGGAAGAAAAAAAGGAGGAAGATTGACAACACATGTTAGCTTAGGGAGAATCTTTCCCTGCAGAAAACAAAAAGATCCTAGAAAAGAAATCATACCATCTTCAATCTAAACTTTCTCCACAGAAACATTTCCTCTTTTATAAGTTGCAATGACAAAAGAGAATATGATTATTAGGGGAGAACACTTATTTCCAATGCTGCTGTTTCCTTCCACGTGGAGGGCCATCCATTAGGAAACTCTTGTCCTGTATCTTCCTGTCACTCAGTGTCTTCTCTGGCTGATGCACTTGTGAAAAGGCTGAGCCCCTTTCTCTGCCTGTCCTTTTGGGGTGCATCTGCCTGGCTGCTGGAGAAAGCAGGAGCTCCGACCTGCCCCTGGAGTGCGAAGGTTGGATCTCCAGATCCGTCTGAGACTGAGTGATTAAATCTGCCTAATTCTGGGTGTTGCACTAGGAAGCCCATTATTGAATTCACAAATGAATGTCACCGTCTTCAGGAGCTTTATCAGAAGTTTTATCACCTTCCCCTGACCCCTTTATCTCTCAGTCAGTTCAGAACTTGGGTGATCAGGGGAAATATATTAATATTAATATAGAATGAAATTTGTTTCATTAATAAGATTCTGGGAACACATTTCTTCTGAACAAAATGATACAAATGCATAAAGAAAGGCTGGACTCAGCTAGCTCTGGTAAGGTCAGAGAGGTCAGGATTGAAGAGAGAAAGACAGGACCGCGAGAGGCAGTAACATACAACAGCTTTATTGGGGAGTGCTCGGACGGGGTTGCCTGAAAGAGGAAGCCCCTTCCAGCAAGAGACCTTCCGGAGACAGCAGCACGAGGCCACCCCCCAAAAGGAGAATAGGGCAGAGGAACTCCCAGGGCAGAAGGGGAAATTGGAGGGAGGTTTTGTGTCTAGGAGATGGTGCTCAGCAGTAAGGTGGGAGATTCTGGGTCAGAGAGTGCTGAAGGGCAACAGTGGTTCCGTGTCTTTTGTAGCTACAGGCTTTGTTTTATCTACGGTTAGCAGATATTGGGTGCGGTTTCATGGGGTATGTAAAGTAGGTAGGCTCCAAATGGCTAAAAATATGTTTATTTGGACTCTATTTAAAGCAATTGGATGTGTGAGAATTTGAGTTTGGTGAGAGCAGGCTTTGGGCTAAGGGCCTCAGCCTGCTGTGAAGTAAATAACACTGGGGCTGTTTTAGGCTGACACACAGGGGCTGTCTCTGACTCATTTACACAACTCTGGCTCCATCAATTTTTGTTACTTTTAGAGGTAAAAAATATCTTTTTAAGACTAATGCACTAGGCCTTGTTCTCTAATGCACAGAAATGTCTCTGGGGTGGGACTTTTTGGCTCAAGCAGTATGGCATATAAAAGGCCCAAAGTGAAGGCACTTTTCTGATCAAATGAAGACTTGAAGTCCTGAAAACACACTACGTACATGGCTGCCTATTTCACTTCCCATAGGGGCTGAGAAGCACATTTTTTTTTTTTTTTTTGGTGAGGAAGATCAGCCCTGAGCTAACATCCATGCCAATCCTCCTCTTGTTGTTTTTTTTGCTCTGGAAGACTGGTCCTGAGCTAACATCCGTGCCCATCTTCCTCCACTTTATGCGTGACACCGCCACAGCATGGTCTGACAAGTGGTGCATCAGTGCGCACCTGAGATCTGAACCTGGGCTGCCAGCAGCGGAGCGTGTGCGTTTAACTGCTACACCACAGGGCCGGCCCAGAAGGACATTTCTTGATGGGAAGCTTCCTGAGGGCAGGGAAGCCTCAGGGACATTTAAACAGATCTTCCCCTTCAGAGCAATGACTTTTGTCTTGGCTTTTCTAGTGACTTTGCAGTTTTTCTTTGACACTGAGATAACGTGAGTGGATTTGTCTAATCAAACCTGGGCTAGACTAGCCATGTTTCTTATGCTGTCTGTAGTCAAATCTTGCTTTTTGGTTTGGAGCTATAGTTGCTCCTTGCAAGAAATCATCATCTTTGCCACAGGGCTTTTGCCAGAGAAATTGTTCTACCTTGAACGGTAGTTGCTGTCTATTGCTATTGATGGTAAGTGTTATACGATGTTGCTGTTCTGGTTTGCTCCTCAAATATATCCCTCATTTTCCAGCTGCAAACTTATCTTCATCCAGTTGACTTTGCCAATTGAAATTCTGCCCTCTGAAATGTTAGCATGGTTATCTCTATATGATAGAATTATGGGCAGTGGGATTATTTGCTTCTTTAGCCTTGTTTATGTTGTCTTTATGCTTTGCCATGTTTGTTTTGTAATTAGAGAAAGACTATAAAGTTATCAATAGAAAATACTCAGATTCAAACAATATCATCAGTTGCTCTCTGGTTCCTCACTTTACTGTTGGACTGTGCTTTATCTCTGTTGATCTTATTCTCAGACTTGCACTCTTTTCGTGGTTGCAAGATGGCTGCCAACTGCCCTTGGGTTATAATCTTCTTGGCTCATGCCCATTGGAAAAACGGTAAGAGTATTTGTTCCAGCATTCTCATTTGAAGTCCTGACATTCACTTTCATTGGACCAAATTAGGTCATGAACCCATTTTCCAACCAATCACTGGTCATGAAATTTGACACTGATTGGCTTAGGCCTGAGTCTACCCTCTAAGGCTGGGAGAGGAGCCCCATCTCACCCCTGACAATGAGAACTGAGAGTGGAGGAGGGATGCATCACTAATCAAAAATTATCCAGGCAGGCAAACAACAAATGTCCATTCTGCCTTTCTGGCCACCTTCATGTGAAGTTACCAAGAGAATAGTTACTAAAGCCACAATGCTGATAGTATCTTATGACTCTCTGACCATATATCTGAATTACCTTTCCTGTGTTGGCTACCATGACTTTTGTCATGGAGAGTTTTGAAAGTGATTTCATTTTCCAGAAATTTCGTATTGTTTACTATATAGCACCTTGAATTCCAGTTACAGTTTTTTATTTCCTGTCAGCCTTCGAAGTATATGAACACACATATATATAGTTAGGTCAGCCTAACTTTTTTTGGAGGGCTAATTAACAATGGTAATAAACTCTTTAGAATGACTTTTCCACCTTACATATATCATCTAATGAACCATGATGGAAATTTTAGGTCACATTTGGAATATTTAGCTAAAAGTTTTGACAAGAAAAGGAAACACTCAAAATATTAATATATCAAATTTAGTGAGATTAATGCTTAGAAAAATTGGTACATGTACTCTAGATGATTCTGGAACTAAATTAAAAAAGTAGCAATTCATTAAAGCACATATAAAGTTCTATACATCATAGACATCTGGTAAATCAACTGTTGATAGATCTACATCTGAATACACAAACACATTGAATATATTAACAGGCGGACCAGGCCATATATAAAAATAAAACTCTGACCCACCATCTGCAGCAACCAGCCCAGGAAACCAATCCATTATCTGCAGTAACTAGTCCAGGAAACCAACCTGCTGTAAGTCAGACTTGTAGGAAGTCAGACTACTATCTCTAGCAACCAACCCAGAAAGCCAAACAATAACCTCTGTAACAAAATGGCCAGGACTTGATTGATAACCGGCAGCTTCCCTAATTTTCATTCCTGCTCCCCACTAAGGACCAACTAGAGAGAGCCAAATAAACACTCTTAACCAATCACATAGGATGCCCCACTTCTAGTTAGCCTGTCCACCACTTCCCCATGCCAACATTCTGCTGTCAGGGCACACCTGAATGTTCCTTGTTTCCTATTATAAAGTTTTCCCACTCCTCTGCCTGCCCTTGAGTCTCTGCCAAAGTGTAAATGATGGTGGCTGACTCCCTTGCTATAGCTAGCTCTGAATAAATAGCCTCTGTTTGTTCTCATTTGTATGGTCTTAGTTTCTTTCCACGACAGTTACTTGAGAAGTCACACAATTGTCTAATGCATGTATCCTATAGTATTTTCTATGCATGCAAGGAAAACAGTAATTCTGTTCACTTAAGTAACATTTTTCAGTTGCATAGGTTCAGACGTTTTAAAAATATTAATTAACTCTACCAGGGTCCTCATATTGGTATCTCTATTTTACAAATGGAGCAACCTAAAACTGCTAAATTGAGTAACCCATAATAAATAAAAGGCAGGGTTAGAATTTGAACTTGACATTTTCGTTTCACACCTGATCTTTAAACAAACATATAATAGGAATTGTAAGAGAAAAATATAGCTAGAACTAGATTGCATTTTTTTTTTAAATCAAGGTCTGAGGAGAGACAAGGTTGAAGTTTATAAAATAAAGAAAAGTATGTTTACCATGGGCATTCTCTAATATTTGTAAGGCAACATAAGGACAAATGAAAAATCGCTATTTTATTTGACTGGTATAAAACATATTTCTTAGTTGCTCTGTTCTTTGGACTGGGAAAGGAAAACAGGCAAGTGGAAGAATTGGGTGGTTAAATGAAAATCAAGGCCTCGTTCCTGTCCCAGGACTGACCACATCTACCTGAGTAACCATGGTCAGGAAACTCGACCTCTCCGGACCTCAACTTCCTCATCTTCTAAAATGAGGTATATAACCTCTATCTGCCACACTATTGCAGGAACTAAATGAGATGACGTGTGGCATCTAATAAATGTTGGTTCCTCTTTTCCTCTCTGTTCAGAGTGCTGTCACTCTCAGAATCATAGCTGTACATTGATCGTATAGCATCATCTTTATTGATTTGCCAGTCATTTTCTCTCCAGATTGAACTCCTCCAGGACAGAGATGGAGTCCTCTCTGTATAACTAGTGCTTGATATGACATAAACACTCTGTAAAGGCTAGTTAAATACAGATGAAATATGACATGTGAGCTAGGACTTCAGGAAGCACATACTCTTTAAGAAAGGAGTAACATGCATGATATAATAAAGGAATGACACAAGACAGCAAATTCTTAAGGGATAAAATGTGTGGCACTGAGTAAATGAAAAAAAAAAAAAACAAGTAAGGGAAAGTTAGGGAAAATATCACCAAGGATGGATGAACCATGAGGTAGACCTTAGCAAAGGAAAGGATTTTACTACCAAGAGAAAGGTACAAAATGTGGTGTGAGAGGAATGTGCACAGGCATAAAGGTAGAAACAGACCACAATGTCTTGGAGGGATGGAGAAAATATGAGCTTAACAAGCAGAAGATTCATTTGCGCGTAAAAACTGACTGCATAGTTATGGCCAGATCAAATGGGGCCTTGAGTCTTTCAACACGTGTTTCTGTGTACCTGTACATGCCTGTGCTTGCAACAGCCTACGTTTTCTGCTAAACCAAAAAAAAAAAAAAAAGAGTAAAGCCAGAGTTCTTACAATGGCTCACAAAGCCCTGCTGATCTGCACCTTTCATGGCACGGTTCTGACAGCTTCTCCTACACTGTCACCACACCTCCTGCCCTCTACACTCCACCTATACCAGCTTCCTTGCTGTTTCTGGAACACGTTAAGCCCCATCCCGCCTTAGGGTCTTTGCTTTTGCTGTCTCCTTTCCCTGGAATGCTCTTTTGCAAGATATCTTTCTGGTTATTTCCCTCACATCCTTCAAGTTTATGCTCCTATCTCACCTCCTCCAAGAGGTCCACCTTGATCTCCATACGTAATACTGCAACTCCCGCGCCCCACCCCCTCTCCTCATTCCTCCCTAGCCTGCTCTACATTTTCTTGTTCTCAGAACACTCACCTCCTCACGTACCATAGATTTACTTCCTCATTATGCTTATCGTTTTACATCCCCACTCAAGTATAAGCTTTATGAGTGAGAGGTCTTAGTTCTGTTCACTGATGTATACCAAGTATCTGCCACAGAGTATACCCTAATAAAGAATCCTCAAATAAATAAATGGAAAATATTCAGTTTTACTAAAATGAAAATAAAACTGACATTCCGAATTTAAGTAAATTCTCCGCCAGTCAGTGTTAGGATTGTTGATGTTTTAGCTTCCCAGTTTAAGACTCTGACCACTTTGGTAATACACACTCAAACCTAAACAGAGTATGGACTTGTATTTACTCAACTGAAAGTCACTTGAACTTCATAGAGGTTAGAGGAAAAAAGAGGAAATAATGGATGGAGAGCCACAGATTTCACACTGACGTTCAGTGAAGCCGAAGAGACAAATGCAGAACAGAAAGCTCTCAATCAATGAACTTGGTTTCAAATGTGTATTAAGAAAACCCGAAACCCGACGTCTTAATTCCTTTTCTCAGAGCTGTAGCAAGATCAGGAACCTCTGTGACAGAATTTTGTTTGATCTTCCAGTTGAAGTTTCTAAATGTTTTTCAGATATTTAAATGTGGATAAAAGGTCAAACATCTCAAACTAAAACTTACCATCAAGCTTTAAAACTTGGTGCGTTAAATAGTTACACAGACCCCAGATGAATCGCCATTCATCAGGGAGCAAGAGTAACACAGAAACAAAAGCTATGGCGCTTAAACATCATCAGCACAAATGGTAACTTGGCAATCAGCTTAATTCTGGGCAAGAAAACTTCTTTTCCCAGTGGGGATAATGGTTGTAAATGTAACGAGACTTTTGTGCCAAATGGAGAAAAATAATTTAGCCATATAATAAAAATTCAAATTGAAGTTTCTTACTAGAATTAATAATATTATTTATCTATGGGACTTCAGTTATGTGGAGTGCTTTAGCCAGGAATTAAGAGTTGGAAGACAGGAGGCAACATTAACTCATTTTTTTCTCCTTCATACATTGTATTCTATTAATCAATCATCAGAGCTTACGGATTTTCTTTTGAAAGTTCACTAGTGCTTATGCCTTTTCTGTTATCACTGTCACACCCTAATCGAGGTCTCTCCTGCTTTTGTTTCTCCCTTATCCAGGGCCTGTGACTTATTGTTTCCAAAATCATTTTCCTAAAATTCTACCTCCAACATTCAATTTAATAAAGACGTATTAACCCCTCCTATGTGTGGTCCACCATGCTAGGTGTTATTCCTTCCTCTGTATTCCTTACTGCAAGCCCTGGACTAATGGATTCCCTGTCCTTCTCTTATCCAAGCCAGAATATGGACATCATGCTAGATTATTTCTAGCACATGTCAGTTTTATTCTCTGAATATCTCTTATCCAAATTCTTTTCCATTCCCACGGATACTATCTTAGTTCAGCCTGTTTTTGCCTTAATTAATGCAGTAACCTCCTAAATTGGCATCCATTCTTAGTCCCTTCAATCCTCATTGTGTTCAGAACAATACTTTTAAAATATAAATCTCAATCTGCCATGGCCCATGTTAATTCCTTCAGTAGCTTCCCATTACCTCCAGGATAAATCCAACTTTCTTAACATGCCATGCACTACTTTTCTTGGTCTGGCCTTGTCTTACCTGAAATGTTGAGAGTGAGTCCTTAGGTGTCATGATGAGTGGCATCATTCTCACCTTCGTCCTTTGTGTTCCAGATCCAGACATTCTGACTATGAGAGTGATGCAGCATCGCCAATCCATGCTTCATTCCGTAGGGTCTCATCCCAGCCTCACAAAGGATTGTCTCTAAAGTAGTTTAGTTAAAGGTTAATATTTTGCTGAGTTCCAAAGCAGGTTCTTTTCCTCTAACCAAATGGATCCTTTCTCAAGAACTCCAACTCATCAAGTCCAAATCATACCCAGGCAGGCTTTAATGCTTCCTCCCACCATCCCTCGGGCCATGTGGAAGGGCAGGGGTTGCATTTCTAGCCCAAAGGACAGTAGAGGGCTTCATTTCTCATCTCTCAAGGCAGAGTACAGTGCTAGCTGGACATAAAGGTGAGAACTGGGGATTGGAGTGCTATCACCCAGGAATGATGCAAACATCCTGTCTGAGCAGAGAAGGATCAATATTTCAGACAGGGTACTTCCTGTTACTTCAGGCTGCCTGGGAGAAAGTCATGGGGCACTCTCTCTTATGATGCTAATTGGATGTAGACAGATTCTTACCAAGAGCAGCTGGGCTCTCAGGACCTGGGCTGTGGGGGCAGGAAAGGGTTAACTCAGCAGGCCTTGGTTGCTCAAATTCAAGGCCTATCTTCAGGGCTGGCCATTGGCCAACTTCTGGGAAATAGTCTCTGAGACCTTGGAACATTCTGCCTGATAAGAATGTTTTTGTGTGCCAGAGACCTTGGGTCAAGCTACACTTTTTCAACCAGGTAAGTTTACCCTAAAATTGTGATTTGTGTGTGGAGCAACAGGAACATTCATTCATTGCTGGTGGGAGTGCAAAACGGCACAGCCACTTTGGAAGATAGTTTGGCAGTTTCTTACAAAACTAAATATACTCTTACCATGTGATCCAGCAATTGAGCTCCTTGGTATTTACCTAAAGGAGCTGAAAACTTATGTCCACACAAAAACCTGCACATGGATGTTTATAGCAGCTTAATTTATAATTGCCAAAACTTGGAAGCAACCAAGATGCCCTTCAGTAGGTGAATGGATAAATATACTGTGGAACATCCAGACAGTGGAATATTATTCAGGACTAAAAAGAAATGAGCTATCAAGCCATGGAAAGACATGGAGGAAACTTAAATTCACATTACTAAGTGAAGAAACCAATCTGAAAAGGCTATATACTGAGTGATTCCAACTACATGACATTCTGGAAAAGGCAAAACTATGGAGACGGTAAAAAGATCAGTGGTTTCCAGGGTTTGGGGGAAGGGAGGGATGAATAGGCAGAGCACAGAGAACATTTGGGTCAGTGAAACTACTCTGTGTGATACTATAACGGTAGGTACATGTCACAGATTTGTTCTAACACATAGAATGTACAACACCAAGAATGAAGATTAATGTAAACTATGGACTTTGGGTAACAATAATTTGCCAATGTAGGTTCATCATTATAACAAATGTACCACTCTGGTGGGGGATGTTGGTAATGGGGGAGGCTATGCATGTGAGGAGGCAGAAGGTATATGGGCAATCTCTGTACCTTCTGTTCAGTATGGCTACGAACCTAAAACTGCCATAACAAATAAGGTCTATTTTTTTTTCAACCTGATTTATAGTGAATGCCTGTTTTTGCTCAGGGCAGGTGGGTGGAGTCTGAGTAGCTATGATCATTCAAGCAGCCCTGCGTGCCTGCGTGACCCACCTCCAGTAAAAACCTTGGACACCAAGACTCAGTTGAGTTGTTTGTTTGGGAACATTTTGTACATCGTTGCTGGGAGTATTAAGTGTGTCCCTGTGCAATTCCACTGGAAGGGGACACCTGGAGGTTTGTGCCTGGTGTGCCTGGACTTCACCTTCTGTAACTTTATCCTTTGCTAACCTTCATCTGTGTCTTCTCACTGTAATAAACCACACCCATGAGTACAACAGCTTCCTTGCATCCTATGAGTCCTTTCAGTGAACCATTCAGCCTGACGGTGGTCTTGGGACTCTTGACATAGCTGCTCATGCACACAAGCCAGCAAAGTATATTTTTAAAAGGTAATCACATACTTAGAGTTCAAACATCATCTTTTCATTTAAATTTAAATTTATTGCATTAGAAACAATTTTCATTATTTACTATTAGTTTAATGCCTATAGGCTCCACCATAAGGCTGCCTTTGCTTCATATACCAGTCTCTTCCCCAATCAGCAGTGGCTAAAGTGGCAGGTTGTTTTCATTTGAAGCTGGAGACACATGTCAGCCCAGCTTTTGAAGGGAGAAAAAATAAAACAAAACAGTTCAGGAGACTCTTCCTAGAAAGGGGCAGTGTAACCTGTAGGACCTGAGGTCTTCGTGGACTTTTGTAACATGACTAGTACATCCCTCTTTCTTTACCCTACAAGTTGTACGACGAACTTAACTATAAATAAATGTTCAAAGCTATAGCACATAGCCAGTGTGGTTCCAGGTGTGGCTATGGTAGTGGGTTCTGCCCTGCCCAGTTTGGAAGCTTTCCTTGTATTGAGCCGGATCAATGACTTTTTTCTCTGTCCCCCACTTTTCAGGTCCTCTATCATCTATGTTAAATGATCGCCTCTTCACACCAGAGCTGTGATGTCAATTTCAGAGAATGAACAGCCTTTGCATCAGCATTTGCCTCATCAGTTGTATTTCTCCCTGACTACATGCTCATTAAATGCCTGTCATGGCTGCCTACTTTCCTAGAAGTGGGGTTTTTATACCCGTGCCGTGCTCTCTGCTCCCTGCCTTGTCTCCCTGTGCTCTATCTAAACCCACTCTGCTCCAGGGCAGCTGTGGGAGCACTTTGCTTTTCACTCTCCATTTCTGGGAGGAGGAAGTACATAGAACTAGAACGGGACTGAAACAGGCTCCTCCAGTGCACGGAATGTATGGAGTTTATGATACCTTGTGGCATCTCAGGGTTTTATTGTTTAACCATTTCATACCCATTTTAAGAGTAGGTGATAGTTATGCCAAACATGGAGTATCTGTGCATTTTCCTAGTTCAAGTTTATCAAAATAAATACTTTTTTTTTTGCATTATAGGATGATAATATGGTTTTCCTCTTTTGATCTATGAATACATTTTCTACTGTTGAACTATCCTTGTATTTTTGAAATTAACTTTGCTCGGTCATTCTTTAACATTTAAAAATATTTAAGGTAATGGGCTCATCCCTTACTTAGGAGTTTTATGTCAGTTCTTTGAAGGGCGATTGGTCTTAAGTTTGTCCTCTTCTTGTTAGATAGATGCTAACTTCATATAAAGAATAGAGACTTTCTTTATCTATGTTCTGGACCAGTTTATGTAACATAGAAACAATTTGTTCCTGGAAAGTTTGAACAATTCATCTGTAAAACCATCTGGGTCCTGCACATTTTTGAGGAGTAGTTCTGTGACAACTTTATTTTTTCCATGAAAATTGATTTATTTAGATTTACTACCTCTTCAAGGGCCAATTTTGGAAATTTATGTTTTCTTAGACTACTGTTCTTTTTTTTTAGATTTTATTATTATAGAGCTGTGCAAAATGTTTTCTTGGAGTTCTTTTAATATCCTCTCTTGTTCTCTTTTTCATTTCTGACAGCATAATTGGTGCTTGTGTAATCGTTAGAAGTCAAGTCATTCTCAGACAAATTCTTTTTGTCTTATAGATACGATGTTACAAATCAGAGTTCTGGTCCTATTCATACTATAAAAATACCAATGTTAATCATAAAGTAAACACAAGGAAAATACAAAATATAATTGTTAACTAGAAGCGAATACTTATAAACTCATAAAACAAATATTTAGAATAAAAGATAAATCACAAACATCCCTTTTTGAGGATTTTCCTCTGAGTAGTTATATTAGGTAAGCTTTCTTAAAATGAATCCAGAAAGTTTGGATTGAGATTTTTTGTTCTGTTTCTTGAAAGATTCCTTGAAGCAAATAGAGATGCTCTTCATTGATCAAGTTAAGATTTTCTGCCTTGAAAACTCCATTGTGTAGTTCTTGAATGGTAAATTCTGGGAGATATGGTTATTTTCATGAAAATTCCGTATGGTTGATCATAGAGTATAAGGGGTAGAGATGAATCTGGAGAAAGAGGCAGACAGCAGATCACAATGTATCATATGTTATGTACCATCTATAGAATTTTGGGCTAGATCCTATAGAAAATGAAGAGCCACTCAAGAGTTTTAACCACTTGTGTAATATGATCATATTGCATTTTATAAATATAACTCTGACAGCAATGTGAGGCATGGATTAGAAGGAAAAAAGCATGAAGGCAGAGATACCAGTTATGAAAGGAGGGAAATGAGTTAGGACACAGAAGGGACAGGTTCGAATAATATTTAAAAGGTGAAATGGCAAGTTTTAGAGACCAATTAAGTGTGAGGGGTAAGGTAATGGGAGATGTTTAGATTGGTTTCCATGGCCTGAGTGATTGGGTGAATGATGGTATCATTAGTTAAGGTAATTTGGAACAGGAACAGGTGTTAGTGGGAAGATGATAAATTGCTTTACACATATTGAATGTTCAATGAATGTTCTAGGGAACATTCAAGAATAGCTGTGTTTGGGAGCCAGCTGTATATACTAACCTAAAGTTCAGTGGAAAGTTTTGAGCTGTGTTACGAATTTTGGCATGATTAGAATATACTAACCAAAGCCATGAGATGAGTTTGCCTAGAGAGAGTGTTCTGGAGAAAAAATGAAGAGGGCCCAGGACCAAATCCTGGGAAATATCAAAGTTTAAAAACAATTATATTTAAATAAAGTGTTTTCATCATTCCCTTTCCAAATTGGGTTCTCTCTTCTGATGAACATCTGTTCAAGCGCCCAGGCTCAAACTTTGGGGTCATATTCCTTGCTCTCCTTTTGTGCACAGTTTTCAGGTATGGCTGAGTCTCCTTTCATCAAATCTCTCATCTCTGTCCCTTACTCTCCATTCTCCCTGCCTCTGCTCTAGACCCCTAACATCACCCACCTGGCAAGAGTCCTCCCGACAAAGAAGGCTCTTTTATCTGAGATCATTGGCACCAATGGCTTGTCAATGTTGTTTTTAAATCTGTTTACATGGGGAATTATAAAAATAATGACACACATATACTTTATGAACATATAAATGTACATTCACTCACTCATCTTTTCATATAATCATAGCATTTTCATGACTATTGATCCATTTATTAGTGTTCTGCATTGTCCTTCTTTTGAAAGTCATATCCATAGTGAATAATAATAATAATAGTTAACCCTTGTTAACACTTTCTATGTAGCATATATTCTTTTATGCACTTTAAAAATTTTAACTCTATTAATCTTCACTACAAACTATGAAGTAGGTACTATTAACTCTATTTACAGATGAGGAAACTGAGGCACATACAAGTTAAGTAGGTTACTCAAAGTCACATGGATAGCAGCTGGAAAAATTGGAATTGGATTAATTATGAATTATAATTATAAATATATTTTTATATATATATAATTATAAATAATTATAAATCATTCAGTTTAGCTCTATAGGCTCTTAATCACTGTACTACACTGTCTCATCTACTCTGAAAAGTGCAAGACTCTTACAAAAAACCTGACTATAGATCTTTCTAGATGTTCATTTTTTTCCCAATCTTTTTCCCTTGTTTCACCCACCTTTAATCCTACAGCAATTATTAAACCCTATTTAGTTTCTCCCAAAGCAGACAGTTTGGCTTTTACAGAAACAACCACCGTCTTTCCTTTTGCATTCATAATTAATTTTGTCTTAAAATATTTAATGAAGTTGCAACAAAATTCATAAACAGATTTTGGAACAAACATCCTGACTCTTGGTAAGCAAGCAACTCATCTGGAAAAAGTAAGAATACTAGGGAGTGTCAGAGTGCGTCTTATTGGTCTCGGCTTCTGGAGGACCCGGCCGTCAGTCCATGGTTTTAGGGACGACACTGAGAGCAGGGACTAATGAGGCATTTCAGTCAAGAGGAAGTCAGCTCAGAGAACTTCTGTTTTCTCTCAGTTTCCAATCTCTTGCCATCCTGCCCAGAGCTTTCAGAGTGAGTCATTTTCCTAAACGATTATGTCACTCACCTGATCAAAAACATGCAGCCATTTCTCCACTGTCACAGAACAAAGTCCTGAGTCCAGCATGAAACCTAAATTCTCAGCATGGCATTTAAAGTCTTCAATGATTTATCCCAAATCATGTCTCCAATACATTTATCCTTTCCATGCTCCAGGAATATTAATCTATATTGAGTTTGAATTTTGGAAATCCATAATAAACTTTATTAATAATTTCCCGAAGCAGAGCTCAGGCTTCTTGTTAAGTCTTCTGCCTGTCTTTATTCGAGAAATTGCAACAGTTGCAAAAGTTAGAGGAAAGGGAAGGATGGGGCAGAAACAGAGAGCCGCATGGTATTTGTTCTATGAGCTCTTGGGGGCCCTGTGGCAGACTGTATTTTCCAAATATGGCTATGGCATTATTTCTGGTTCAACATGCTCTTCAGAACCTTGACATTCCTCCTGTTTTCTCGCCAAGAGATGGGGTTTCTGTTTTCTCATCTTGAGTTTGGGCAGGAGCTTGTAAGCAGTTCCGCAAGTAAAATATGACCAAAGTGTTGCTATATGACTTCCGAAGCCAGAGCACAGAAAGGGTATAGCTAGCCTACATTTGGTTCTCTCTCTTAGGATGCTTGCCCTTTGAACCCTGCCACCATATTGTGATGAAGTCAAACAGGCGTTTTTGCAGCGAGACCACATGGAGAAGCCCAAGCGGAGAGGAACTGAGTCCCCCAGCCGACAGCCAGTGTTTCCTTCAAGACGTGTGAGTGAAGGAGCCTTCAGGGGATTCCAGCCCTCAGCTTTCAAGTCTCCCAGCTGAGGCCCAGACGGTATAGTGCAAAGGCGAGCTGATTCCATCACGCTCTGTCAGAAACCTGACCCCCAGGATCTGTGAGCTTTTCTCCACTAAGTTTTGGAGTAACTTGTTATGCATTCATAGTTAGTGGAACAGGCCTTTTGGGCAAATAAGTAGATATGTAGTATGTTTAGGGGTCCTCTTCCCAGAATTTTGAGTTAGAAATGGTTAGAGAAGCCCCACCATTTTAGGATTACTTTGTCAACGATTTTATCCCACACTCTCACTTGCCTTCACTACGGAGCTTCAACTGGAATATGAAGTGATACTTGCTGCCAGGACAGTCTCAGCTGACAGACACTCACCCCAGTGGCCCCTTATGCCTTGCCGGCCATCTTCTCCATGTACTGGTCTTGTCGGATGGTTACCAATGTTGTATTACCAGATGATTCTTTTCTCCTTTTAGGTACTCATTAGGCCCCCGGTGAACGTTTACAACCTTAGTTAATATCATCCTCAGTTGTCTTGGGCAATTTGAAGCAGTGAAATTATTATATCTGTTCTCCCTCGAAAATCTCTGCTTTAGAATTTCTTCACATATCAATCTGTATTCAAAACCAATATTTTCACAGCATTGATGAAAAGGACGTAAAATTATCACAAAGTGCTGTGGGTAGAAAAGGGGTAGGAGATACTTTGCTACCCTTTTCAACTCTCTCGTCACCAGTCCCAAACCACTTCCTGCCTTTTTTATCCCTGCAGGCTTTTCTCGTTGCCTTTGCCGGGAAATCCTGGAATTCCACCTGTCTTTTTAGCTCCGTTAATCATGCCAGCTCCTTTAAGTAGCCATGCTTAGTGGCAATCTTGTCCAACTTTATGCTCACACAGAATTTTGTTTGTAATGCTTTTAAACCCTTTTCTTGTGATTAAGATATCCTTACATGGATAGTGAGGCCCTTGGTGGTCTTTATTTCCTCTACAACATTTAGTAGAATGCCTTTCACATAATAGATCCTCAGTATAAGTTTGTTGAGCTAAATTTCTAAATGAAAAGGAATGGCGAAATATTATAATAAGGCTTATATATAATGTGTATATATATACATATATATAATATGTTATAATTAGCTTCAGAAATTTAAAACTGATTAGAGGCCCTGACTTGAGTCCAAGAGGTAGGTGTGTGTGTGTGTGTGTGTGTGTGTGTGTATGGGTGTATACATATATACATAACTACACATATATATGTTTACATGTGATGTAAATTGGTATCTCATTTCCTTCAGCATTTCTATAAATTATTATTGCCACTATTTGGGCTTAACTTTGTATATAAACTCAGAAAAGGCTCTGAGGGACCTACCTGGAAGAACCAAGGAATTTTAGTGACGGCAAGTTATCACACACACCTAGTGTTTAATCTGGATAGTTAGTGGAAGTGTACCCTAATTATCCAGTTCTGATTAGAATGAATAAACACTTACAACAGCTGAATGTGAAAATTTGAACATGAAAAGTGATAGAAAACATGACAAGAAGGAGCAAGAAAGAAATTTCAGTGTTTTAACATAGCTTTACTTTAAGTTAAAAAGTGTGTTAGAAACAAAGAATAAAAACCACATGATCGTCTCAATAGACGCAGAGAAGGCATTTGACAAGATACAACATCCATTTATGATAAAAACTCTCAATAAAATGGGAATAGAAGGAAAGTACCTCAACATAATAAAGGCCATATATGACAAACCCACGGCTAACATCATACTCAACGGGGAAAGACTGAAAGCCATTCCTCTGAGAACAGGAACGAGGCAGGGCTGCCCACTCTCACCACTCCTGTTCAACATAGTACTGGAGGTTTTGGCCAGAGCAATTAGGCAAGAAAAAGGAATAAAAGGAATCCAAATAGGTAACGAAGAAGTGAAACTCTCACTATTTGCAGATGACATGATTGTATATATAGAAAACCCTAAAGAATCTGTTGGAAAACTGTTAGAAACAATCAACAACTACAGCAAAGTTGCAGGGTACAAAATCAATCTACAAAAATCAGTTGCATTTCTATATGCTAATAATGAACTAACAGAAAGAGAGCTCAAAAAGATAATACCATTTACAATTGCATCAAAAAGAATAAAATACCTAGGAATAAATCTTACTAAGGAGGTGAAGGACCTATACAATGAGAACTACAAGACATTATTGAGGGAAATCCACGATGACATAAAGAAATGGAAAGATATCCCATGCACGTGGATTGGAAGAATAAACATAGTTAAAATGTCTATATTACCTAAAGCAATCTACAGATTCAATGCAATCCCAATCAGAATCCCAATGACATTCTTCACAGAAATAGAAAAAAGAATACTAAAATTTATATGGGGCAACAAAAGACCCCGAATAGCTAAAGAAATCCTAAAGAAAAAGAACAAAGCAGGAGGCATCACAATTCCTGACTTCAAAACATACTACAAAGCAATAGTAATCAAAACAGCATGGTACTGGTACAAAAACAGACACACAGATCAATGGAACAGAATTGAAAGCCCAGAAATAAAACCACACATATACGGACAGCTAATTTTCGACAAAGGTGCTAAGGACATGCAATGGAGAAAGGAAAGTCTCTTCAATAAATGGTGTTGGGAAAACTGGACATCCACATGCAAAAGAATGAAAGTGGACCATGTGCTATCGCCATACACAAAAATTAACTCAAAATGGATCAAAGACCTGAAGGTGAGACCTGAAACTATAAAACTCATAGAAGAAAATATAGGCAACACACTATTTGACATTGGGTTTAAAGGAATCTTTTCGGATGACATGCCTACCCAGACTAGGGAAACTAAAGAAAAAATAAACAAGTGGGACTTTATCAGACTAAAGAGCTTTTATAAGACAAATGAAATCAGAATCAAGATGAACAAACAACCAACCAGCTGGGAGAGAATATTTGCAAAACATACATCTGACAAGGGGTTGATCTCCATAATATATAAAGAACTCACACAATTGAACAACAAAAAAACAAACAACCCGATCAAAAAATGGGCAGAGGAAATGAACAGACACTTCTCCAAGGAAGATATACAGATGGCCAATAGGCACATGAAAAGATGCTCAACATCACTAATCATCAGGGAAATGCAAATCAAAACAACACTAAGATACCACCTCACGCCCGTTAGAATGGCTATAATCACCAAGACAAAAAACAACAAATGTTGGAGAGGATGTGGAGAAACAGGAACCCTCATACACAGCTGGTGGGAATGCAAATTGGTGCAGCCTCTATGGAAAACGGTATGGAGATTCCTCAAAGAATTAAAAATAGAGATGCCCTATGATCCAGCCATCCCACTACTGGGAATCTATCCAACGCACCTGAAATCAACAATCCAAAGAGGCTTATGCACCCCTATGTTCATTGCAGCATTATTCACCATAGCCAAGAAGTGGAAGCAACCTAAGTGTCCCTCGACTGACGATTGGATTAAGAAAATGTGGTATATATATACAATGGAATACTACTCAGCCATAAAAAAAGACAAAATCGTCCCATTTGCAACAACATGGATGGGCCTGGAGCGTATTATGTTAAGTGAAATAAGCCAGAAAGAGAAAGACAAACACTGTATGATCTCACTCATATGTGGAATATAAACCAACACATGGACAGAGAAAACTGGACTGTGGTTACCCGGGAAGTGGTGGGGGTGGGGGGTGGGCACAAGGGGTGAAGGGAGTCATATATGGGGTGAAGGACAAACAAAAATGTACAACCCAAAATCTCACAATGTTAGAAACCATTAAAATATCAATAAAAATGTAAAAAAAAAAAAAAAAAAAAAAAAAAAAAAAAAGTGTGTTAGCATTTTTCTATTTCAAAATATTTGCTAGATATATTGAATAGCATCTACTTTGAAAGTGAGATAAACCACATAAAACAATTATTTAGAACAAGTACACATGAATGAGTTATTCTTTACTAACAATATGATATACGTCTTCCATTCAAAGATATTAATATCAATCCTTTCATTATGCAAGATTTTTTCCAGCTACAGCATTCCAATTAACATACCCATCTATTTCAGGGTATGTTATTAAATTAGCAGGGATCTGTGCTAATTTTACACTAATTCCTAAGATGAATAATTGAGATATTGGATGCAACGCCTCAAAAAACTGAATCTTGTTTGGTGCTTGAAGTAACAAGTCCTGAGCCATGAGTTAATCAAGAAAACTATACATAGGTATTCATTAAAATACCAAGAATCAGCCCACCAATAACGAAATCACTGAACATGCACATTTAATGGTGTAAAATTCAATCACACTTAACTCAGCCTGAAAATATCAGTATCTTAATAATTCCTTGTGCTTATGTAGACTACAACTTTTCCTGTGGAGAGAGCAAAGTTCTTTTGCATATCTTCTTTGATTAACCACATTTAAGAGCACAGGCCATTATCCACACTTGACAAAATATCAAAAAGGTGAAGTAACTCATCCAAGGTCACACCGCCAGAGAGAAATCTAAATCAGCTCTACACGTCTTGGCTGCAATTAGCACTCTTCTGAATCCAGAAATAAACAAGACAAAATATATTGCTGTACTTCGACACTTCCAAGATATTATAAGGTCTCAAACAATGCGTCCCCAATCGCTGCCTTCCTCCCAATGCTATATGCAATGAACGAGGAAGTGTGAAAAGAGATGGAGGAGGCACCTGATGGGAGTTTCGAGGCCTCAATTCTGGAAAAAAATATAAATGAAAACCAGAGCCACATCTATGTGTCCAACTATTGTGACCTGTGGCTTGGTCGTAAACATTCTATAGTATGGTTCAAGGGCTGTTGTAACATGAGGATTTGTGAAGATGGAATCAGGCACAAAGCACCCAGTAACAATACGAGCCCCTTTGGAAATGCTCGAGGGCAAAGGTTGCTGTGGATGAGGTTCTGGGGAGCCTCAGGTGCCGGTCAATGATGGAAGAAGGGTAGAGGAAGGTAGAGGAAATTTGAAGGTGAGGTGAGGTTGGAAGAGTTGTCCCAGTCTCTTGATGTGACCCTAATCTTTCCTCAGATATAATTTTGGGGCCGTTGGTACTTGTATCTAGGTAGAAGGTCTCAGACAATGGGAAAAAAAAGATAGAAAGAAAGAAAAGAAAAGAAAAGCATAGACTAGAAGTTAGGGTTGACACTAGATCTTGTTTGGAAAATAAAAGGCACATCTGCCCTCATTCCTCTGTCCTATGGCACTGGAAGTGACACCATTTGTCATCCTGGACTAGATGTTCTCTAGAAATCCTTCTACGTATATCATTATCTTATCCTGCTTAAGTAAAGAGCTTCTGAAAACAATAAAATTTATTTCCCACATGCTGTGTTCTGTTAATTTCCCTCCCTGCATGCAAAGAAGTGTGGTTCTTTCTTTAAAGAGATAATTTAAGGCAAGAGAACTACTACAAGGTCCTCTCAACAGCAACAGGTAAAAGAGCAAGATGTTCTCTATTTAGATATGTCAACAGCGAAGCTCACAGAGAACGTGAACTGACCGATTCAACACGTTTCCAGAAGATGGGCGTATATTAGAGTCCTGAAGAAAACAAGGCTGAGAAGACTCTGCCCATAAATCAGCAATTACTGGTGGTTAGTCAATATCACAGGTTTGATAAAGTGCCAAAGCCCACTAATGGTATGAGAACATTAAGTCTTTGGTCACAAAGTCACAGCAAGACCTTGCTCAGATTTACTTTGGAGCTGTCTGGGCCTGGAGCTGTTGCTGTGAATAACAAATTTGATGTTTTTCTTATGCCTTTATTTCTGTGCTGTGTTTGCACTTGGTGAAAACAAAGGTAGGCCAGAGCAGAGCAGCAGCTGGAGACGTGACGTTACTGGTGGAGAAATTTGACATATAGAAAATTAAACTGGTCAACCTCATGTAGTCCTGGCACATGCCAGAATTCTATCCCCAAAACTCTTCTATTATTGGCTGCTGGCTTCCTCAATTGCTTTCTAAAATGAGCCAGCCGTAGTCTTCTGAGACTAAAGGAACGCTCACTTGTGCCATCACCTCATAGATGCTTGTACTTTTCTTTTCAGTAAAACAAAAATAGAATATGGATTGCTTCCCTTTATTCCAAAGGAAACCTAAAACTACCTAAAGGAGTCAACACAGATGTTCAACAAGATTCCACCCATTTATGTTGTTCCAGTTTCCAGTCAAATTTGAGGTATTGCTTTATAATATTAGTACCTGTCCATGGTAAGTCTTCATAGTTCAGATATAATATTCTGCGAGAGAAACAGCCTAAAGCTTTCTACTCAAAGTGTAGTTCAGGGTTCAGTAGCATTCAGATCACCCGGGAGCTTGTTATAAGTTCAGAACTCAGGCTCCACCCAGAATCAGAATCTGAATTTTAACGTGATTCCCAGGAGATTCATATGCACGTTAAAGTTTTTTTTAATTGAGTAAATTTCACGTGTAACATTGTGTAAATTTAAGGTGTACAAGGCGTTACTTTGATACATTTATATACTGTAATATGATTGCCAATGTAGCAATATTTATCACATTACATAATTATAGTACAATATTATTGTGTATATTCATTATACTGTGCATTAGATTTCTATGGCTCATTTACTTCTTGTTACAAGTTTGTACCTTTAAACACCATCACTTTTATTGCCCCCCCCCATCCCCTGATAACCACCACTTTACTCTCTGTTTTTTACAGGTTTAAGTTTTTTAGGTTCCACATATAAGTGATATCATACAGTACTTGTCTTTCTCTGTCTGCCTTATCTCACTTAGCATAAGTGCTCAGGGTCCATCCACGTTGTCACAAATGGGAACATATCTTCCTTTCTCATGGCTGAATAATATTCCATTACACATTAAAGTTTAAGAAGTATTGGCATATAGGACTTCTACTATTTTTACTGCAAATGGTATGTCAGGCATTCCATGTAGAAGAATGCCTGCTTAGATTCCCATCTGTAGTTGGAGGCATAGACAAAATTGGAATTAAAAACACCGCTAAATACAATTTGTATGTGAGGTCCAAGTCTCAGTCTAAATGAACATTAAATTCTTATTAGTGGGAGAATAAAATATTGATATTGTCTTTCCAAAAAAACAGCCCTTCCTATCCTCAAAATATGACTTTCAAAGAAAGTAGCTCAAAACCCACACTTCTGAATTTCAAATACTTGTGTTGTTTTCCTAAAGAGGTACTTTTGAGTGATTGCATTAAGCTTGCTTTCTAGTTGCAGTAAAGGCTATGGAAAAATATTCATTATTAGGGAAATAGGACATACAAATATGAAATTAGCTGAAGACCTCCCATCCTATAAAACAGTCCAACACTATATGAATAGCAATCTACTTAGTAAATAGTAAATAAAGTGCTTGGTTCCATTACAGCTCCATCCCAACTGACCATCGTTAAATCTTGTCTGGCCCATCTCCAAGTTGTTTGTGCTGTCCTGGCAGCCGCAGGCGTTCTTAGGGGGCAGGAGGCCAGGAGGCGGGCGGAAGGGGGAACGCTGCCAGCAGCCCATCTTGCCTTCTCACTCTCTTCTCTTAGTGACTTGCTTTGTGAGTCATTTAATTTGGAGGAATAGACTCCTACTCTAAAGCAATCAGATCTCTCACCGTTAAAGGCTGAAATGATAAGCAAGAAAAAAACATAGCAAGAGAATAGTCTATAATAGGGAGCTTTATCTTTGGTAACATTTTGAGAAACCCATTAAAGAGGAAAGTCAATTTCTCTCAAAATTTTGGAAACCTTATATCAATTTATAACCAGAAAAAAAAAGTTAGCCTACTTTTAAATTCATTTTCTATATTTCTTTTTAAATGACTTTGAAATAGAGGAATTTTTCCCAATAAGGAACCAAGGAATATAACCAAGAAACTCCAAACACTTACAGTATCACAAAGGATGATATTTAAAGATGCGCTTTTAGGGAGCAACTTGCCAGATTACGTTTGTCCTTTCACACGCTACCCGTGAGATAGATACAGGACTGTTGGATGAAGGAAATGCACCATCAAAGGGTACTGGGTTTGGGGGAAGCTTTATAATAAAAGTTCATCAATTATTGTAAAGATTTCATTTTAAATTACTCTTAAATTATTCTTGAGTTATTTGTATTTACTATATATATTTTATTACTTATATTAACTGGATGGGGAAAACATTTACAGCTCAATAACAAAAATAGGATACACTTCTTTATGTTCCAAAGGATAAGGGTAACCCAGAAAATCGTATTTGCAATTTTTTGTTTTAAATACACCGATTATGTTACAATGGGGAAGAGACATTCACAGTTGTACAAGGGCACAAATAAATGGGTGAATATTGAGTGTTTATCTGGATAATCTAGTCCCTTCACATCTTCCATTGAGGACAAAATAACAGTGAGGGATTGAAGACTTTGAATTATATGGAACATTAATATTGAAACTCTCAGATAATCACATACCACTTTGCTTTACCTGTATGGACAGAAAATCTTCGCTTTTTTTCTATCGATTACCATGTCACTCTGTGAATAGACCACAGAGATCTGCCTAATGCAGATACACAGGAACTCTCTCAAAAGCATCTCCACTTGAAAAAGGAAAAAGTATGAAGGAAAGGGATTGTAGCCTCAATTGGGCTTACCTGAGACCCTCTTCACGAGCTTCATTTTCATGGCTGTGTGTTCCATCCCTCATAGAACCACAGGTGTGAAGTTACCTCAGGAACAGATCTATTCTGTCTAACTCTCTCCAGGTGATATTTCTACTACATTATTCTCGACCACTAACAAAATTTTATTTTTTTAATTTTTTGTTGAGGAAGATTAGCCCTGAGCTAACATCTGTTGCCAATCCCCCTCTTTTTGCTGAGGAAGATTGGCCCTGGGCTAACATCCGTGCCTGTCTGCCTCTGCTTTATATATGGGATGCCTGCCACAGCATGGCTTGACAAGCAGTGAGTAGGTCTGCGCCCGGGATTCGAACCTGCGGACCCTGGGCCCCTGAAGCTGAGCATGCGAACTTAACCACTACGCCACGGGACAGCCCCTAACAAAATTTATTAATGCTAAGTTTTTAAGTAAAAGATGCAAGCTACAGAAAAAAAAATAGTACAAATCAATATAGCACAAACAGTATGAATTAGATAAGATTTTATCTTAAAATTTATTTTTAAAGTATTTTAAAAATATTTCAGGATATCCCTTCTAGGCCTGTATAAATCCAGTCTAAAGTTTTATTAGATTATTTTAAACCATCTTACTGGTTTGTAATTAGTATTCACTTATCAAAGATATTAGAAGTTCTTCACTGGAAACTGCAAATTAGGAGACCTAGATTCAAGTCTTGGCTTTGCCAGCAAGTTGCCATACGTTTTTGGCTAAATTACCCAGTCTTTCTAGCCTTTTCTCTCCTTTGGTGACAATTGAAAGGATTAGACTAGAATGAACTTGAAGGTTCTATTCTGACATTTTGTGCTGGAAAGACTCAATTTCTGGTCTTCAACACGTTTTAATAAATATTAATAATATTCATATATTTGCATACCACTTTATAGCTCACAAAGTGCTTTCACATATAAGATCTCTTTTAAATCTCTCTAGTGCCTGTGAGTTAGGCACATTTCATAGAAGTGAGAAGTTGTAACTTATCCAAGACAGCAGAGTTACTTATAGAGCAGAGCTGGATAGACAGGTCTTCCTATACTCAACTTCAATCTTCTTTCTGCTGTATTCAGCTACTTCAAGGTTACGGTAACATGGGAGCATGATTAGTTAAGTCTTTGTTAAATCATAAAGTAATATGCTATCATTAAAAAAAGAAAACTTCTGGATTTAAAGTCAGAGAAGTAAGTTTCATTGACAGTTCTGACACTATGATTTGGGGAAGTCACTTAACTTCTCTGAGCCTCAGTTTCCTCATCTGTAAAAACAAGAGTTTGGACTTGAAGACTTTTGGGCTTATTTGCTTAAAATTCTTATTTTCTTTTTAGTGGCTGTGACTGTTTCTAGATTAATATTATGATAGATTAATATTAAAATGAAACTAAGAGCTTAAAAAAATACTCTAAGAGATGACTTCTACTGGCTATTATTCAGCTCTTTGGCCACTGGCATATTAAAAACCTTGGACTAACATTACTGACTGAACACCACTTTCCAACAAACTAGTTAACTTAAGATTTCACAGAGAGGCAAATTATTTTGGCTGAGTTACGTAGAAAATGCATGGAGTTGCATTTCCTGAAAGGTCTTGACTTGACCGAAGACCTTACTTGGGAACCAACCATAGAAAAGCTACAGGAGCTCATTGTGAACAGATTTTTGTCCCCCTCTGCAATGTGCTGAATGATATCTCTACCTCTCTGATATAGTATCTTATTGTCATGCGTACTCCTCACTCTGAAAGTTTATAATTGATAGAGATTTCGTTTTAAGATAAAAATCACTTGAAAATAGTGGAGGGTATGATGGTGACTGTTTCAAGAGTTAGAGACAAAGAAGAGTTTTGAACCTGCTGCTTCGTTGCTCGCCTCCCCGTCTGAGTAGAACATTGTAACTTTTGAAGCTCACATAGAATGGATCATAAACAGCTTGCTGAGCTGGTGACTTTATGCACAATTAAGCTTTGTTGGGACTTGCTTTATTTGTAATAGTGCTGTTACGGCGTGGGATGCTATTCAGCTCCAAACAACATTCCATTTAATAACGAGGCATTAGTCCACCCATTAAATCAGCGCCATCACTGACTGATAAGTATCGCCCTTTTCCATGACCTCACTTGGCTCTTCTGCCCAGCAAACAAAGCATCGCAACGGCGTGGCCCTTGAGATGAGAAGGTTGGAGGGAGGGTAGATTGAGCAGTGATGACAAAATATCAGCTAGTCACAGAAATGGAACTTTGCCCTAGTCTTCCCCTTTCCTTAAATATAAACTTATATACTTTCCAAGCAGCACTTTAAGCTCCTTTTAAAACAAAACTACACAACAACACTAAACAAATAACAGCACCAACTACTACATCTCTTAGACACCAAGGAGATGAAAATGTCTGGAGCAGCATGCAAAAGATATGCACCAAAAAAAAATGAATAAGAATGTCCATAGCAGCATTGTTTGCAATAATCAAAACTAAAAACAGCTCAATGTCCATCAAGAGTAGAATAGATAAATAAATTATGGTATATTTATACAACAGATACTCAAGAAACTACTACTACACCCAACAACATGAATAACTATACACAAACGTAATGCTGAGAGAAAGAAGCCAGACTCAAAAGAGTGTGTAATGTATGAATCCACCTACATAAAGGCAAAAACTTAGCAAAATTAATCTGTGGTATTAGAAGTCAGGATAATGGTTACCTGTGGGGAGGAGTAAAGGGAAGATTTAGGAGAGGAAGTAAGGGGTTTCTGAGTGCTAGTAATTATCTATTTTTTGATCTGAGTGGTGAACATGGGTGTGTTCACTTTTCATCAAACTCTGCACTCATATTTTGTGTCCTTTTCTGAACCTATTTTATACTTCAGTGAAAAGTTTATTTAGAAATTGTGTTAGAAATGAGAAACTGCTTTAGTTACACCAGGTCCAAGTGCCCTAAAGGCATCAACTCAATTAAGTCTCACTGGCAACCATAAAAAGGTCAGTTTTATTCACTTATTAATAAGTTAATTTATTATTTGTAATCCACTTTTGATTTTCCAATAGACTGAGATTTACATAAAAGTTGTAATGATGATGCAGAGGGTTCCCTTATACCACTCGTCTGTTTTCCCCTTATTGTTAACATCTTACATTACAATGGCACATTTGTTACAACTAAGAAACCAACACTGGTACATCACTATCAACTAAATGCCACTCTTTATTTTGATTTCACTAGTTTTCCCACTAACGTCTTTTTTGTGTTCCTGGTTCCCTTTCAAAATACTGTAATACATTTAGTGGTCCTGCCTCCTAAGTCCCCCTCTGGGTCTGTGACAATTTCTCAGTTTCTCCTTGTTTTTTTTCATTAGCTTGACAGTTTTTTCAGGTATTTTGTAGGATATCTGGGTTTTCTGATGTTGTTTCAAGGTTAGACTGGATTCATGGGTTTTGAAGAAGAATATCACAGAGATGAAGTGCCTTCTTCATCACACAATATTAGGGTGCATGCTATCAACTTGGCTTATAGCTGATGGTGCTAACTTTCATCTGGCCAAGGGAGTATTTACCTGGTTTCTCCACAATAGTCACTTTTCCCTCCTTTCTATATTCTTTGGAAGGAGCAAGTCACTAAGTGCTGGCCACACTCAAGGGGGATTGGGGTGGGACGCAGATTAAGCTTCAATTCCTTTTCAAAATTTTCATTTTTGTATACAATTTATACTCCATATCATGTATCAGCTCAATTCATGTATATAATTTATAAATACATATCATTACTATTTTGCCTTTTAGGGGCAATTAGATAGCAAGTAAGGTGTAGTTCAACATGTCTTCATTATTAAATGTTTTTCCATCTTAATAGAAACCTTGTAACAAGATAAAGATGATGCAAACTGAAAAAAGGGTGATATTGTATCTACTGAAAATAAATAAAAACGATTGAGTAAGGAAGACCATGAGAGCATCTTCTTCATCAGAGGTAATGATCACCGGCTTCAGAATGTTGGAAGAGAGATGAACCCGCACGGCGGATTTGTTATCTGGGGCAGAAGAGGTTTGCCAACTTGGTGATTTATGCCTTTAGAGTGCCTATAACATATTCCCCTCTTCCTCTGAGGACCTTACCACCTGTAATCCCTATGCATCACCTGACCCACCAACTCTGGATTGAAGAAGCCCTAGCAGGACTTCACTACAGGTGCCAGGCCGGTGGGAGGAAAGAACTACTCTCGCAGTAAATTTGCAACCAGTGCCCGCTGGGGAGTATCTGGCAATTTATAGGGCACGACTGGGTCTGGAAAACCAGCTGGAAGCTCCTCCCCTCGGCCTAGGAGAAGGCGGTTCTGACGCTGCGGACGGCCTCCAGCGGGGGCAGCGCCCCGCCTTCCCTCTGGCCCCGCTCCCGCCGGCCCCGCCCCACCCCGCCTTCCCTCTGGCCCCGCCCCCGCCGGACCTGCTCCGCCTCCCCGCTGGCCCCGCCCCTCCCCTCCTCGCGGCCTCTGCGTCTTCCTTCCGGGTCGCGCTGGGCCGGGCTCGCCGCCGTTGCGCCGCAGCGCGGCGTCTGGGAGCCGCCCCCGCGCCCGGGCCTCCCGCGCCGCCTGGTCTCTGGTGAAGCCCGCGGCGCGCGCCTCTCCGGGACGCTGCAGGGTACGGCCCTTCCTTTCCTTCTCCCTCCTGAGGGTCTCCCTCTTTCTCCTTCGGCGTTGGGGCGGGGCCGGGTCAGGGCGGAGCGCCGCGCTTTGGGGAGCTTGGGCGCCCAGCTGAGGTCCCTGCCGGTCGCCCCTCCCCCGAAGCCCGCGCTGCGCCGGCGGAGCTTGCTGGGGACCCTGAGGACAGCTGACGTGCCTTGGGCGCTGCTGCTCTGCACCAGCGTGTCCGCAGGGCGTGAGGCGTCGCCCCGACGTGCGCGCGGCGCGTGGGTGTTTACACGCGGTGTCTGCGGGCCCAGCTGACCCTGCTGCCCTGCGTTGGCCACCGGCCTGCCTGGGTACTTGTCGCTCCTGTGCGTGCTGCCTTGACTTCCCTCTGGCGTGGGATGGTTTTTGCCTAACCAGGCCCCTGTCCGTCTTCAGGACTGCCACAGGATACCCGGCAGCAATCTTGTTTCTATGTTTAGGGTTGTCTTGAGAGTGTAGTGTGATGATGAACATCCACTTGGCCTCCTTGTCAACATGTTGACAGTGGGAGTGGTTTTAGATTTCTTTGGTGGTTTCCCAAATGCTAACTGCTACAAAGCCTCGGGATGCATTCACTAATTGAAATATACAAATAATTAGAAAGTCGAGATGATATAAACCTGTGGTTAGGTAGGTGCGTTGGCAGGACACTGTGTCTGGCTTTATGCCCTGGGGGACTCACTGACAGCACGTCCGGGGATCTTGCTTTTTCTGGTCTCTTCGAGCACACAAGCTGTCTTGACTGCTTCCTGGCTTGCGCTCCTCGGTTTCTTTAAGTTCAGAATATAGGCACATAGTTTCCTTAAAATTCGCTTCATGCTTCTGTTGTCTTCTATTACATGTTGTACCTGGTGGTTGAACAGAGGGAGATTCTCCTGATATATCAACAATCCTATTAAGTTCTTGGGGGAAAGGGACAATGTACTTGTCTTTCTAGTGGCGATGTGTATCACCCCGCAGTAGGCACTCTGTAATTGTTCCTTGAATTGGATTCTTCTTTCCATACTTCCTTTCTGAGTACCAACTTTTTTTTTGTAACTGCTATCCCAAATTTTGGCTTTTACATTTAATGGGGGTACGTTGATTTCCTTTTTTTACCCCTTCCTTCCCCCTCCTTTAGAGTTTCTTGCCTATTCTTGTAATTTTTTTTTTTAGCTTGCCTTTCCCATAGTCAGTTGAATCATTAACCATTGTTAAATTCCTTCTCTTGCTAACTCAGAACTCGCCATGTAGAGTTGCTTCTCAGAGTTGTACATAGAGAAGCAGCTCGATTCAAAATCTGCATGCATTTTTAAATTTTGTTTTATTGAGGTCACATTGGTTTATAACATTGTGTGAATTTCAGGTGTACATCATTTTATTTTGGCTTCTGTATAGACTGCATTGTGTTTACCACCAAAACTCTAGTTTCTATCTGTCATCATACATGTGCCCCTTTACCCCTTTTGTACCCCCTACCTCTCTGGTAACCACCAATCTGTTCTCCCTATCTATGTGTGTGTTTGTTTATCTTCAACATATGAGTGAAGTCATACAGTAATTGTCTTTCTCCATCATACTTATTTTGCTTGGCATAATACCCTCAAGGTCCATCCACGTCGTCACAAATGACATGATTTTGTCTTTTTTGATAGCTGAGTAGTATTCCCTTAAATGTATATACCATATCTTCTTTATCCATTCATCCATTGATGGGCACTTAGTTTGCTTCCGAGTCTTGGCTATTGTGAATATCGCTGCAGTGAACATAAGGGTGCATATATCTTTTCGAATGAGTGTTTTCATGTTCTTTGGATAAATACGCAGCAGTGGAATAGCTGGATCATATGGTATTTCTATTTTTAGTTTTTAAAGAAATCTCCATACTGTTTTCCATGGTGGCTGCACCAGTTTGCATTCCCACCAGCAGTGTACGAGTATTTCCTTTTCTCCACATCCTCTCCAAAGCTTGTTATTTCTTATCTTTTTAATGATAGTCATTCTGATGGGTGTGAGATGATATCTCATTGTAGTTTTGATTTGCATTTCCCTAATGATTAGTGGTGTTGATCATCTTTTCATGTGGCCGTTGGCCATCTGTATATCTTCTTTGGAATCTGCAGTCTTTTGACTTGGCATTGTGTGTTAGTAAGTGTAGTGTGTCTCTCCTCATCAGCTATCACTTGGGGTATTCTTTACCTCGTTTTAGCAGCTCTACGGGATAAATGTCTATGGACGCGATCCCGGGGACAGCCTCATGTCCATTTGTATTTTACCATCCCAACTGGACATCTTAAATATAATGAATTTTCAGATGTGGCTATGATAGCTGCTTGGAAACTTTATTAGATTATAAAATAAATGTATATATTCTTTAAAAAAAAAGTCGAGTAATATAGAAATAGCCAAAGGAGAAAGTGAAAGTGTTGTGCCCACCTACCTTGTAACCTCGTTTTTGAGAGATCATCACTGTTTAATTATTTGTTCTCTTTCCTTCCAGACATTAAAAATACATGTGTACAAGTCCATATTTGTTTCATAAATGGCAGTGTATTATATAATTTTCTATAATTTCCAGTTAGTAATAATTGGTGAACATCTTTCAATGTCAGTGCATATAATATTATCTTTTTAAAGTGTTTTTGGTATTTTATTGTAGGAATAACTAGAATTTATTTAACCAATCCCCTGTTGATATTTACACTATTCCAAATTTATTTCTATTACAAACAAAACTGCAGGGATCATTTTTGTATGTATGTATCTGCATGTTTGTTAATTTCCTTAGTGTAAATGCTTAGATGTGCAATTGCTGGGTCAAAGACTATATACGTTTTAAATTATGATAGATTGTGCCATATTGCTCTTCAAAAGGTTGTTGTAAGAGTAAATTTATACCATTTATAAGAATGCTGCTGCTGCCATATCATTGCCAAGAATTGTCAAGGATCTGAGATTTTACCCTACTTGCAAGCTAACAGTTCATGGATACTGGCAGAAGATGTGCGACTCCTGGGTCAGAGACAAAGCATAGCAACAACAGTCGGTAGCCAGAGTTTCATCATTTTTTTTGTGCCACTTCCTTGAGCCCCAATTTCTGCAGGGTGATGTGACAAGGGCCAGGTGACTCTAACACATGTGGTAGATTCCATAACAGGAGAGGAACCCTGAGTTCAGAGAACCTGAGTGTTTCATAATGGGGTGCAAATAAACCTGCTTAACCTTTGCCCTGGAGAGAGACAGTATCTTTATTATGCTGGATAGTAAAAGAACCTGCCCTCTACTCCAGCGGGAAGCCTCTCTTTATCTGCCAAGGATGTTTGCTATATTAACACCCTTGAAAAGATAGTCTGGAACGAAGGCCTTCAGTGCCCCTGCTTATAAGACATGCAGAAACATGAGAGACCTGTGAAGATTGTCTCAAAAGAATCACTGCTAAGATGATACAATCAATTTTTACATTTTAGTAATTTTATAGATGAAAAATGCTATTTTATTACTGTTTTAATTTTGCCTTTTCTTTTTTGGAGTTGAATATCTGTAAATGTTTATTGGCCATTTGTATTCTTTTGTTACTTACCCGTTCATATTCTTTGCTTAATTTTCTATTGAAGTGTTCCTCTTTTTCTTATTGATTTGTAATAGCTCTTTATGTATTGTGGCTATTAATGACTTGGTACACCATTTACTAGTATTTTTTCATAGTCTGTTTTTTTACTGCTGTTACTGAGAGCTTTGCTATATGGAAATCTTAAATATATGTGATGTCAGTTCTGTTATTCTCTTCCTTTATGGTCTGAGTTTCCACCCCAAGATTATTAAAATATTCTTTGTATATATTTTCTAATTATATATTTTGTATCATATATTTAAAATTTAAAAAAATGGTTGCTACAGTAATATTCTAAATATACTTTTTTAAATGTCTGGACATTTTCCCAAAACATTTATTTTAATAAGCTGTTCTTTTCCTGTTGTTTTGATTTGAGACATTTATCATAACATACTGAAAAATGAGTAAGCAAAATATGTTAGTCTCCTGTGATTATGAATTTAGTCGGATTCATCTTTATAGATTACTGTGTGTCATTGTTTGTTCATAGTGGATTTTAATCTTAGAAAATATAAAGTATCTTTTTCTGCCCTATTTAGTAATTTTTACCTTGGAATCTACATTGTCTGATATTATTGTTGCTGTCTCTGTCAGTTTTGTGTGTACCAGATAGATCTAATTATTGTCCATATGTTTATTTTCAGTCATTCGACATCATTTTGCTTTAGTTGCCTCTCTTATAAACATCAGCATCATATAACTGGACTTTTACTTCTCCTTCCAGTTTTCCCCCCTCCCAATTTGAAAGTTTACCTTTATTTATCTATTTGCATTTTTAGAAAACTTTTTTAATGATAATTATAGATTCACATGCAATTATAAGAAATAATACAGCGAGATCTTGTGTATACTTTGCCCAGTTTCCTCCTATGGTAACATGTGGCATAACTGTGGTATAATATTACACCCAGGAAATTGACATTGTTACAGTCTATAGATTGTATTCAGATTTCACCTGTTTTACAGGCGCTTGTGTGTGTGTGTTTAGTTCTCTGCAATTTTATGTAGATCTTGTGACTACCCCTGTAGTCAAAATACAGAACAGTTCCATTACAAGGATTCCTTGTGCAAAAGGTTTTATCTTTTTTATTTTGTTTGTGAGGAAGATCAGCCCTGAGCTGACATCCATGCCAATCCTCCTCTTTTTGCTGAGGAAGACTGGCCCTGAGCTAACATTTATTGCCAATCCTCCTCCTCCTTTTTTTTTTTCCCTTTTTCTCCCCAAAACCCCAGTACATAGTTGTATGTCATAGTTACACATCCTTCTAGCTACTGTATGTGGGATGCCACCTCAGCATGGCCGGACAAGCAGTGCGTCGCCCGTGCCAGGGATCTGAACCCAGGCCATCAGTAGTGGAGCGTGCGCACTTAACCACTGAGCCACGGGGCTGGACCCCAAAAGGTTTTATCTTTTAAGAGGAAACTTTAACCTATTCATATTTACTTTTTTCTCCCCGCTCTGCAAGTTCGGAAATTTTGAAACCATCTGTAACTGACTTTCTGTTGTCCTCACACTTCCATTTAATAAGGTGAGACCTTGACTCCTTGCCTTCCCCACATTCTTGGTCTTATTGATTTGATTTCTTTTTTATATTACTTATCTTCTGTTTTGTCCCCTAATCATCCTTTTCAACTTTACCAGTACTGTATCTGTAATGATTTAGATTTAACTATAAGGTTGCTGGTACTGGAACATTATGTCTTCCTCTTTTTAAAATTATTTTAACTCATTTGTGTTTTTGACTGAAATACTTTCTTGAGTAATGTTTTTAAAAAGAGTTATGGGAGGTATACCTGCATGTCTAGAAATATTTTTCATTTTGTTTTTGTTTTTCTATGTGAATAAGAGTTTGAGTCAGTTTTTTTTTTTAGAATTTCTAAAATATTACATATCTTCTAGCATTTGCTTGAATTTTCATTAGCTTCAATCTCTTCTTGAATTCATTTTATATAGGTATTAGGTTTCTTGCATCTGTGTTTTAGGTCACTAATCATTATTTTCATTTTCATTTTTAATTTATTTCGATCACCATGTTTTTAATTTCTAAGAACTTAAAAAATTAAAAAAAAATTAGCTTGTACTTGTTTTGTGGATCCTATACCCTATTAATTTACACTAACAATAATTATATTTTAAAACAATTCTCCTATTTTTTTGCATTAACCTTTATTGGAGACCATTTGTTCTAATTGCCGAACTTTTTTTTTTTTTTTTTTTAATTTTTTGGTTATTGCAGTAACATTGGTTTATAACATTGTAAAAATTTCAGGTGTACATCATTGTACTTCTATTTCTGCATAGATTACATCATGTTCACCACCAAAATACTAATTACAACCCATCACCACACACATGTACCGAATTATCCCTTTCACCCTCCTCCCTCCCCCGTTCCCCTCTGGTAACCACCAATCCAATCTCTGTCCCTATGTGTTTGTTTATTGTTGTTATTATCTACTACTTAATGAAGCAAATCATATGGTATTTGACCTTCTCCCTCTGACTTATTTCACTTTGCATTATACCCTCAGTGTCCATCCATGTTGTCACAAATGGCTGGATTTCATCGTTTCTTATGGCTGAGTAGTATTCTATTGTGTATATATACCACATCTTCTTTATCCATTCGTCCCTTGATGGGCACTTAGATTGCTTCCAAGTCTTGGCTATTGTGAATAACGCTGCAATGAACACAGGGGTGCATGTACCTTTACAAATTGATGTTTTCAAGTTCTTTGGATAAACACCCAACAGTGGAATAGCTGGATCATATGGTAGTTCTATCCTTGATTTTTTGAGGAATCTCCATACTGTTTTCCATAGTGGCTGCACCAGTTTGCACTCCCACCAGCAGTATATGAGAGTTCCCTTCTCTCCACCTCCTCTCCAACACATGTTGTTTCCTGTCTTGTTAATTATAGCCATTCTGATGGGCATGAGGTGATATCTCATTGTAGTTTTGATTTGCATTTCCCTGATAGTTAGTGATTTTGAACATCTTTTCATGTGTCTGTTGGCCATCTGTATATCTTCTTTGGAGAAATGTCTGTTCAGGTCTTTTGCCCATTTTTTAATTGGGTTGGTAGTTTTTTTGTTGTTGAGATGCATGAGTTCTTTATATATTTTGGAGATTAAGCCCTTATCAGATGTATGGTTTGCAAATATCTTTTCCCAATTATTAGGTTGTCTTTTCGTTTTGCTGATGGTTTCCTTTGCTGTGCAGAAGCTTTTTAGTTTGATGTAGTCCCATTTGTTTATTTTTTCTATTGTTTCTCTTGCCCGTTCAGACGTGGTCTTTGAAAAGATGTTGCTAAGACCGATGTCGAAGAGCGTACTGCCTATGTTTTCTTCTAGAAGTTTCACAGTTTCAGGTCTTACATTCAAGTCTTTAATCCATTTGGAGTTAATTTTTGTGTATGGTGTAAGGTAAGGGTCTACTTTCATTTTTTTGCATATGGCTATGCAGTTTTCCCAACACCATCTGTTGAAGAGACTTTCTTTTCCCCATTGTATGTTCTTGGCTCCTTTGTCAAAGATTAGCTGTCCATAGATGTGTGGGTTTATTTCTGGGCTTTCGATTCTATTCCATTGATCTGTGTGTCTGTTTTTGTGCCAGTAGCATGCTGTTTTGGTTACTATAGCTTTGTAGTATATTTTGAAATCAGGGAGTGTGATACTTCCAGCTTGTTCTTTTTTCTCAGGATTCCTTTAGCTATTCGGGGTCTTTTGTTGTTCCATATAAATTTTAGGATTCTTTGTTCTATTTCTGTGAAAAATGTTGTTGGAACTTTGATAGGGATTGCATTGAATCTATAGATGGCTTTAGCAAGTATGGACATGTTAACTATGTTAATTCTTCCAATCCAGGAGCACGGAATATCTTTCCATTTCTTTGTGTCTTCTTCAATTTCTTTCAGAAATGTTTTATAGTTTTCGGTGTACAGATCTTTCACCTCTTTGGTTAAGTTTATTCCTAGGTATTTTATTCTTTTTGGTGCAATTGTAAATGGGATGGTATTCTTAATTTCTCTTTCTGCTACTTCGTTGTTAGTGTACAGAAATGCAACTGATTTTTGTATGTTGATGTTATATCCTGCAACTTTATCATATTCGTTTATTACTTCTAAAAGTTTTCTGGTGGATTCTTTAGGGTTTTCTATATCTAAAATCATGTCATCTGCAAATAGTGACAGTTTCACTTCTTCCTTTCCAATTTGGATCCCTTTTATTTCTTTCTCTTGCCTGATTGCTCTGGCTAGGACTTCCAGTATTATGTTAAATAGGAGTGGTGAGAGTGGGCATCCTTGTCTGGTTCCTGTTCTTAGAGGGATAGCTTTCAGTTTTTCACCATTGAGGATGATATTAGCTGTGGGTTTCTCATATATGGTCTTTATTATGTTGAGGTACTTTCCTTCTATACCCATTTTATTCAGAGTTTTTATCATAAAGGGATGCTGTATCTTGTCAAATGCTTTCTCTGCATCTATTGAGATGATCATGTGATTTTTCTTCTTCATTTTATTAATGTGGTGTATTACGTTGACTGATTTGCGAATGTTAAACCATCCCTGCATCCCTGGAATAAATCCCACTTGATCATGGTGTATAATCTTTTTAACGTATTGTTGTATGCGATTTGCTAGTATTTTGTTGAGGATTTTTGCATCGATGTTCATCAGTGATATTGGCCTGTAATTTTCTTTTTTTTGTGTTGTCCTTGTCTGGTTTTGGTATCAGGGTAATGTCAGCTTCGTAGAATGAGTTAGGGAGCTTCCCCCCCTCCTCAATTTTTTGGAAGAGTTTGAGAAGGATAGGTATTAAGTCGTCTTTGAATGTTTGGTAGAATTCACCAGGGAAGCCGTCTGGTCCTGGACTTTTATTTTTGGGGGAGGTTTGTGATTACTGTTTTGATCTCCTTACTGGTGATTGGTCTATTCAAATTCTCTACTTCTTGATCCAGTTTTGCAAGGTTGTATGATTCTAAGAATTTATCCATTTCTTCCAGATTGTCGAATTGGTTGGCATATAGCTTTTCATAGTATTCTCTTATAATCTTTTGTATTTCTGAGGTGTCTGTTGTAACCTCTCCTCTTTCATTTCTGATTTTACTTATTTGTGCCTTCTCTCTTTTTTTCTTAGTGAGTCTGGCTAAAGGTTTGTCAATTTTGTTGATCTTTTCAAAGAACCAGCTCTTGGTTTTATTAATTTTTTCTATTGTTTTTTTGGTCTCTATTTCATTTATTTCTGCTCTGATTTTTATTATTTCCCTTCTTCTACTGATTTTGGGCTTTGTTTCTTCTTCTTTTTCCAGTTCCTTTAGGTGCATTGTTAGATTGTTTATTTGAGATTTTTCTTGTTTGTTGAGATAGGCCTGTATTGCTATAAACTTCCCTCTTAGAACCGCTTTTGCTGTATCCCATAAATTCTGGCATGTCGTATTTTCATTTTCATTTGTCTCCAGGTATTTTTTGATTTCTTCTTTGATTTTTTCGTTAACCCAGTCGTTGTTCAGTAGCATTTTGTTTAATCTCACGTATTTGTGGCTTTTCTGATTTTCTTCCTATAGTTGATTTCTAGTTTCATACCGTTGTGGTCAGAAAAGATGCTTGGTATTATTTCAATCTTCTTAAATTTATGGAGACTTGTTTTGTGGCCTAATATGTGATCAGTCCTGGAGAATGTTCCATGTGCATTTGAAAAGAACGTGTATTCTTCGGTTGTTGGATGGAATGCTCTGTATATATCTACTAGGTCCGTCTGTTCTAGTGTGTCGTTTAAGGCCAGTGTGTCCTTATTGATCTTCTGTTTGGATGATCTATCTGTTGGTGTAAGTGGAGTGTTAAAGTCCCCTACTATTATTGTTAATTGCCCAACTCTTTTCTCGGTCTTTAAGATGGCTGGTTCTACTCCTATATATAAATGCAGAGCTCTATTGACTGATTTGTTCCTGGGTGAGAGTCGCTCTGAAGTCGTGAAGGTCACTGTTCTCTTTTCTGCACAGGTATTCCGTAAGGCCGGGTGAGTGGTTGGGGCTCTGTGATCAGGCTTTGCTCTGGGCACAATGAATGGGCAGGACTTGGCAACTAGTAGCTCTCTCTCAGGGAGTGCTGGTCAAGAACAGACTAATAAGCTAGGAGGCCTGTAAACAAGGTGATGCCAGAGTTTCAAATCTTCTACTTGACTTATTTTGTTCTAAAACAAAGACTGAATACAAAAGCGTATAGAACAGTTCCATCACCCTAAGAATTCCTTTGTGTAACCCCTTTCTGGTCGTTGGAATTCACCCCTGTCTTCTCCCCTAACTCCCTGGCAACCATGATCTGTTTGCCTTCCCTGGAGTTTTGTCTTTTCCAGAGTATCTTATACATGAAATTGTATACTATGTAGCTTTTCGGTGTGGCTTTGTTCTCATACAGAATGCATTGTCAGATTCATCTGCACTATTGCCTGAATCAATGGTTC
The DNA here is from genome assembly GCF_020826845.1 of Diceros bicornis minor. NCBI lineage: Eukaryota > Metazoa > Chordata > Mammalia > Perissodactyla > Rhinocerotidae > Diceros > Diceros bicornis. Next base: position 34,893,930 of record NC_080762.1, read on the forward strand.
ATTCCTTTTTTATTACTGAGTAGTATTTCATTGTATGGATGGACCACTGTTTATCCAGTCATTTGTTGAAGGACATATTAGATGTTTCCAGGTTGGGGTGATTATGAATAGATCTTCTGTAAACATTTGTGTACAGATTTTTGTTTGAATATAGGTTTTCAATACACTTGAGTAAATATCCAGGAGAAGGATTGCTGGATGGTTTGGTAAGGGTATGTTGAACTTTATAATAAACTGCCAGACTTTTCCAAAGTGGCTATACCGTTTTGCATTCCCACTGGAAGTGTTTGCAGTATCCAATTTGGTATTGTCTTAAAATTTGATGAATCTGTAATTAACTGTTCCAAGATGTAAGATATTAAATACTATCCATCCCAGGGTTTACCTTTTGGAAACTATGCTTGATACTGCTCTTAAGTAAAATGTTTGCTGGGACACACAAAAATATGCCATAAAACGATGAAGAATTGGACTTAATAAAAAACTGAAAACTTTTCTTCTTAAAAGATATTATCAAGTAAATGAAAAGGCAAGCACAGACTGGGAGAAAATATTTGCAAAACATATATCTGATAAAGGGCTTGTATCTAGAATATATAAGGAACTCCTACAACTCAAGGGAAAAAAAAACATCTGATTTAAAAAATGGTCAAAATAGACGTTTCACTAAAGAAGATACAAATGGCAGGTAAGGGCATGAAAGGAAGCTGCACATCATTATTAGTCGATTGAGAAATGTGAACTAATACCACAAGATACCACTACCCACCCACTGGAATGGCTAAAGACTGACAGTATTAACTATTGGTGAGGATGTGGAGCAACTAGAACTCTCATATATTGCTGAGGGAAATGCAAAATGCTACAACCATTTTGAAAACATTTTTGCACTAGAAACAATCCAAATGTCTATCAACAGGTGAATGGATGTCCGTATAATGGGTATGATTCAGCAATAAAACAGAACAAACCACTAATACACATGACGACAGGGATAAATCTCAAAGATATGCTGAGCAGGATAAACTAGACACAAAGTACATACATATTGCACTTCTATGTAACTTAAGAATAAAGGACAATCTGATTTATAGTGACAGCAAGCAGACCAGTTTTTTCCTGGCACAGGGAGTGGTTGGGTGATTAGGAGGATGGCCATATTCTATATCTATATCTTGGTTCTGGTGGTGGTTACATTGGTATATATTTTTGTCAGAACTCATTGAACTGTACTCTTAAAATGGAATACATGTTTTGGAATGTAAATTATATCCCAAAGTTAATTTCGCAGTATTAGACCATTTTAGTTAATTGCTCTTTTAGCTTGAATGGCTGGCAGTGGCATACCTATAATCTTGTACTTGGATTTTCGTTGGGAAGGCTAACTAAATTCAGTCTATTTTTATTAGGTAAAATGCTTTTTATTTTAATGTACAAAAATGTATAGCTATAATTTGGCTAAAGTAAATTAACTTTTACTTTATGGTTTTTAGCTAGAGGAGAGATTTTTTTCTCTCTTTAGTGAGTCCATTAAAATAGTCCTCAGTCTTAGATTTTAGTTAAATATATATTGTATATCTGCTAAAGATTTAGGGTTATTCTAAATTTACAATCTTCCCATTCAGATGGCTTATTCTCACCCATGGTAAAATATAGATAATATTAGCATAGTGGCATTTTATCTAAGGTACTTTATATTATCATACCTGTGTAATTAGAAACATGTCCTTCCTTGTCACTTTGTGAGATAGTACCTTGGGCAGGAAGAGTGTTTCTAGATCCATTTTATCAGAAAATCACCATTCACTTATTCTACAACTGCTTTTTTTTTAAACATTGATTCCTTATAATTTCTTTTTCTTGCTACTAAAGGTTGCTTACGAGGTATTTCATAAGTTTAGATATGCTTGTTGAAGTCTAGGAAAGAAAGAGGAGAGAGAACATTCTGCAGAATTAACATTATCAATTCCTAGTTTAAATTGTTTCTCTGTCTCATCCCTTGTTTTCTGACAAATTCATTCCTAGCTTGACTTCTTAGGCACTTCTTGCTTAGTCCTTGCTGTTTGTTCATTAACTCAGCAGAAGTTTTGAAGAGCCCACTGGGTTCCATATTTTTTGTGTTTTTGAGACCTATTTGATTCCTGGACGAGAGAGCGGTACTGCTTACCTCTTTGGTTTTCAAGATTTTTCCTTGGCCTTTTGGTTTTTCTTCCTGGTTGCTTCCTCTGCGTTCTCCCTCTGCTTTATTTGCCTGAATTTTCAAGAAGCTTTGAAGCTGGATAGGAGGCTGTCTTCTCCCTGTTCATCGGCTTGCTTCAGTGAAGAACTGTACCTGTTTATTCTGTATTGGGGCCTTGTTGATTAAAAAGTATAATCATAATAGAAATGTTTTCATTAGAGGAGAATTTACTTAGAGGAAGAGAGGCACATCAGGTTGTACTATTCCATCCCCAGGAGTCTCCTCACTGACACTGTTAAATTTTGTCAGTATAGTACATTGGAATGTAGATAATTATGATGAAGCAAAAGGGATGCTTTTGCTAACACTTGGCCTTTGCGCCTCCCCAGCATATCTAATACCAGAACAGTATCAACCTGTCTTTTTACCCCTCCTCTTATATTATTGCCTCTCTTGGCCTCTCTCTTCCCTCTTGCTCTCTTAGGTTATCCTTTTTTTTAAGAACTTCTTTTCATCCATAGTTTTTCCAAGTTTCCCATAATCACCCTGTGGTCTTGACGTAGATTTGAAGTGTTAAAAAAAAAAAACATTGCGTTTGAGAAAATAGCTTTCTTTTACCTCTCCAATCATCTCTTTCATGAATCTTTTTTTAATTTCAATCAGAGTTTCTTTGTGGCCAAGGTCAAGTCTCTTTTATGTCTTCAGGGGCTGCTTTTGTACTAACAGAAGTTACTACTTTTTTACATTCTCTTTGAACAGTGAAATTTCAATATGTATCATATTCCTTATTGGATGGCTTCAAAGAATGTCGTATCTTTGATTCTTACCTATTGTGTTTCGGTTTTTATTATCCCTTTTTTTCCCTCTTTTTCTCTATATCAAGACATGCAAGTTTTTTTGCCTCATTTTTTTGGTCTGCATGTGCCTTATCTTGAAGAATTACTGGTTTCATTTCTGTGTTTATTTGAATTTTCTCCTCCAATCTACTCTGCCAATTTTCAAAAAACAGAACAAATGTTTATTGAGCATATATTAGCATGTGCTAGGCCTTTAGGGTGTAGTTATAATTAAGACACATTCTCTGAACTTGAGGAATTCATAGTCTATTAGGGTAGAAAAATATCTTAGCATGCAAGAAATGGCAAACGAAATGTAAGAGCAAAGAAAAAGTGGGTGGTGGATAAGGTCTGAACCTGACCTTAAAGGATGAGTAAGAGGGTGGGTGCCAAGCAGAGGAAGAGCGAGGGTATTCCGGAGCAACCTAGCCTCGGGGGGGGGCAGACTTGAAGTTGCTGAGGTGTGAAAGCACAAGTGTAATTGAGGGTGAGGTAGATGTTTTGGTGGGTCTACAGCGAGGGTGGAGGGTGTGTGGAAGTGGAGGGAGGAGAGGGCCAGTGCCAAGGCAGGTGGAATGTTCTTATGCATCATTTTATCAAAAGACAGCCTTCCTTCAGTGGTACCTCTATATATTTGATAATGAGGAGGAAGAAGACCTCAGGAGGAGACTGAGAAGAGGTTATCAGAGAGGTGGAAGGAGATAGAAGAGCCTGTGGTGGCATAGAAGCCTAGAGGGGACAGGCCAGGAAAGAGGGCTGGTTATGAGTGTCAGCTGCTGCACCAAATTGGAATATAATTCCACTCTTCTTGATTGATATTTTCCTCCATGCCGCCACGACTTAATTTCTAAACTCAACCAGAAAAGTCTTTTCCTCAAAATAGTGTCTCTCGATCAGTTTCAGCAGGATTCAGAAATGGTAACATTTCAAGTTCAGCCTCTTTTCCTGATTGGTTACCACATTATTCACTCTGTTACGTTTTGGTCCTATGCTGCAAAGCAGCCTAAGCCCTCGATTTTTCTATCACTTCATTGACTTGCCTCTGTGGGCTATTTTGCAAGTATGTATTGTGTTATGACTCGCCTTCAGTGTATGACTGTGCCTTATTGCTTGTCCTTTTTATCTTTTTCTATATCTTTTCACTTTAAAAGTTGAAAGTCCTCTTTTGAGTTTTAAACTTGTTTTCCAGGTTCTTTCATCACACTATGACTCTAGCCTTTGTGTTGTCCTGGCTCGAGTTCATTCCGACTGCTTCCTTTTGTTTATTTCATAAAAAGTCCTTTTCCTTGCTCCTTGTTCCTCAGCCCAAGCACAAGCCGTCTTCTCTGCGGTTCCTGCCATCCTGCTTCTCTCCACCTCATCGACTCCCCATCTCACTTCAAATCTCAGTAGTAAACATGTGTTCTCCCTTGTCTGTTCCTCTTAATTTCTCTTTTCCACTGTTATTGCTTTCTCTGTAATTGTATTATTTAACTTTGTTCAGCATTTTATAATATGAAAGATGTGGTTGAAAGTAAAGTTGTATTATAATACAATCATGTCATATAAAGCAAGTTGTTTCCCAAGGAGTCTGAAAGTCTCATGAGACAAGTTAAAATGGCTGTTGTTTTATATTCCTTGATTGTGCTAGTATAAAAGTTCAGCGTGTTGTGGAGAATTTCTCACTTCATAACCGTTGTTGATAAGTGATTGGATTAAACAACTACTAAAATAAAGATCACCCTATTTCTAATTCTGACTTTTTGTTAAATGGAAGATAATATTTTTATATGTTGTACGAGTCTTTACAATTAAAGTAGTGTTTTGAATGAACTGGAAAAGAAAATGTCTCCTGAAAGGCATATTTTATAATCACCCTTTTGGACAAATTTAGTGTACCAGACTAATATTTATTTATTTGTACCAGATGGGAAAAATCATTTTGTCTTTCAATCCCATTCTCCTCATCAAATGGAGTTATTGTATCTTTTGTGTTTGGTTCACTGCCCGTTGGGATATTCATTGGTTATCATGGATTGCCTCCATGCCTTGGCAAAAGTCCAGGCAGTACATGGACAATTTGGACTTCTCATTGGTCATTGCTGCCCACATGAGTCCTGAGACTATGGCTCTATTCCCTTTTTCAGCTTCATTTCCCAGGGAATGGAAGAGTGAGCTATGCTTTCTTCTCCATGTGTGCTTCCCCACCCCAAAACACTTTTATGTGTCACCTTAGTTGACTGGAAGGGAGTTCAGAATCAATGAAGGATGTTAACAGTGGGTGCACATTTCCGTTTTTTATTTCTATGCCTTGTTTATTTTCAAAAACAGGTTTTAACTTTATTACATTTTTCCTAATAGTATTACTGGGAAACGAATAAATATATTGCCTTTTTCAGTTTACTATACACTGCTTTTCCTTCCTGCGAAAATTTCTTGTGTTGTTTTTAGCTTTATCTCACAAAAAGTGAACTCTAAAGATTATTGTTATCCATAGCTTGAAAAAATAAAGCATCTATTTACATTTCTACAGTGAAGAAATTTGAACTTGTAATATATATGTCTACAGTTTATAACTCACTTTTACATATGTTGCCTCATTGCAAAATTTTTCTTAACTTTAAAACAGCTTAAAAATGACATTGCACATATGACAGTCTTGCCACTTTTGATATTATCCCATAATCTACAATGGTAAAAGCTAGCTGGGAAACAGTTATAAAGTTTGTGGCTTGGTGTGTCAAATAGAATTTGACGTTCACAATTTGTCTCTCAGTCTTTTTGCCGAGAATGACTGTGCAAGTTCGCATGAATGATGATGTCTTACTTTGGGGATGTTTCTTTGGTTTTATAAAACTTTTACTTTTTGATAAATGCAGTTTTATAAAGAAAGTAAAAGGCACTTAGTTGAAGCCATTTATAGACTGTGGAGTGAGAAGTGATGATTATACAGTCCAACTCCTCCGTTCACCTTGGCAGGTGGTTTTCTGTCCTTCCCTTGAAGATTTCCAGGAATAAAACATCCACAGTCTTCCAGATTAGCTGATCTGTTCATTGAGTTGGATACTTGTACAGTGTTGTTTATTCCTGAGTTTTATTTTTGCTATTTAAATGTATTTCGTTAATTCTGTTAAGAAAGAGGAGGAGGAAGTAACCTCTGTGGAAAATTACACCTCTTAATTAGCTTATGAGCCTATTTTGAAATAAAGTATATATGGTAAAAGAAAGGGCTGTATCATTTCAGAATTTTGGTGTTAAAGATTTGAGATTGCAGTTGTAAAATATTTTTTATTTGGCAGATTTATATTTATGGTAGGTGAAATGTTTGAATAGAAGTGATATACTAGATAATTATTTTTTCCCATGTTTATAACATGACCTATACTTCAGCACTCGGTGTTATACTTCCTGAGGTGAATCTAATCCATTGATTCATGATACATCAGCGCTAGGAATGTGTGCTGCAGAAGCACCTTATTTATTTTAGTACATGCTTTGTTACTCTTCTCTAACAAAAGTCTTATTCAGATTGTTCCATTATTTCTTATTCATGGGGTGCAAATTCCTCCACAATCTACCTACTGACTGTCGCTCATCGTGGGTGCTGTTCTCTTGTGGTCTGAAAGTTTTCACTGTGAGGCGTCTTTACTGTAACTTTCCTGTGTAACTTGACTGTGATGTAACGATATAGTCTGTTCAGCGCTGTGGAAGCATCCCTGCAAAGAGGTTTCACATCTGCCCCTACCAGGTCCTAAAGTTTTACCAGTTCAGGACTACTTTTTTTTTTTTTTTACATTTTTTGGCTTGGAGATGGAGTGGGGATTCTAAAGCACAGGGTAGTGTGAATTTAGGCCCACACTTCACGCATGGTACATGCCTAATAGGGTTCTGATTTCTTCTGGTGACTTTCCCCCATTGCCTACGTTGACGTCATGTCTCCCTGGGCTTCCTGGCCAGTGAGCTGAGTTTTCATATTCCTGGTTTCACAGATAGGGTGATCTTTCTTAAGTTTTGGCTTTATGCGGGTCCTTCCAGATGTGACCTATGGCTTGAAATAACCTCTCTGCATGGTTGTTAGGAAGTCCCCTGATAACCATTACGGCCTGTAACTGGTTGCATGAGTCGTATCAGCTTCAGCTCCTGCTCTCTGCTCTTTGACTTTCCTCTTGGTTTCTCACACCTGTGAATTTTCCTCATTTGTTTCAAGCTCAGCTCTTTACTGTTTTACTGGTTATATTTTGTCATTCATTTCAGTGTGTTTGGATCTGGCTGAGATTGAGAGGCAGAAGGATGCTGTTATGTAATTTTAAATTATTTTAGGCCTTTATAAATTTTTTTTGTTTGTTCACCACCTCTTTGTCAACATGTCAAATATTGTGTGCCTACTGTGTATTGAGTACTTTGAGAAATGAAGATATTTGGCTACATTCCCTCCTTCAATAAACTTAGTCCTGATGTAGACCGTTGTGAAGCTAGGGTATAAATCGGACACAAAGATGGTGCTAGTAGGTGCCAGAGAATAAGCCTGTTTGTGTGGAATAAAGTGTTAGAAAAAGAATGATAGAGGTAGTGAGACAAAGTAAAACATGAAGAGTTTTTAGAAGTTGACTGAGTTTACTGGGTGTGACAAGAGGAGATGGGACTAGCTTGAGGAGAGCCTTGAAACGTCAAACCAAGGAATTTGGATTATATCTTGTGATAAGAAAAAACCATTAGAGATTTTTGAGTGTGAGGGACGTTTCATGTTTTGTAATCTTCGTGCTAAAGTTTTGAAAGGCTAGCACATTGCTTTATAAAGAAAACTTGGTACATTCTCCTTCTTTACTTAGGAGAAGTTAAACTCAAGACTTTACAGGTACAAAAATAAGTATGTTGATTTCCCTGTTTGTGTAGACAAGAGGTTACCTACTTAATGCAGACAGGGGTCAGGCCTGTATTATAAACTAGTAGAGCTGGCTGGGAACTAAAGCGGCCACCAGAAGAGCTCAGGCCTCGTCTAACAGGGGTAGAAGGTTATAGGTTGTAAACTAGTCCAAATTTTAAAAAACGCTGTTTGGTCCCCATAAAATATGTCTGCCAGCATAGTATGACCCATAAGCTATGGGTCTGCAACCTCTATATAGAAATGGTTCATTATTATATTTCTATTACATTCTGTCATAAAATTTAAAAAGTATATTAATTATTCAGAATTGTCCACAAAATTCGGAAAAATGTGACCTGTTCAATTTGAAAGTTCTGTGTCTAACATGTAGCTGCTTATCTATGATAATAATCTTTTTGGGATATTTGACTTCCTAAGTTAGAAATAAATTATTTTCTAAAACTCTTGTCTTACAGGTAGAAGAATGTCACGTTTCAACTTTGGTACCTGAAATCATGCAATTTCAATATATGCAATTTTCACGCCACATGGATGCATGCCAACTTTTGCATTTCCTGTGTATATCCTGTGACCATTCTATCTGGGGTAAGTGATTTCTAAGGGTAGCTGGCAACAAACGAGATGTCAGCCAGCCGTGGACTGCCCTAACAAATAATGCTACGAGTTATAAATTAAACACTGTCCGGTGATCTGTGATGTGTAAGGCAGTTAATTTAGTTGGTCTGGATTAACTGTCAACTCCAGAAAACTATATTCCCAAAATGTGAACTCTGTACTTAGTGTGTTTGGAAGTAATAATTAACAATAGGGTATTATTTGTTAAAATGTGAAATTATAAAATGCCCATGGTTTCTTTTGAATTTACGGTATTTTAGTGGTTCACTATATAGTTTAAATAATTTTAGTTTTAAAAGTTCAAGGACTTTCTTGAAGGATGGTTATAATTTTGTATAAAATAAGATTTTTTGCATTATGCTTCTTTCATTGCCTTATAATATCAGTTTTGCTTCCCATATAGCATAAAATTGTATACATTTTCAATATGTAGTTTTCTTAAAAATACATTAGATAAATTATACCAGAGATTCACATTTACAATGAATTTTGTTTTTTCAGTTTCATTCTGGGAAATTACATTGGGTAAAAAGCCTGTGTATTACCTTCTTCGTGCAATTTTCTGCTTATTTAAATTATTTTACTTCACCAAGCCATTCATTTTTTTAGAACATCCTTCAAAGACTTCATGCGTCTTACTGAGGACACCTGACCTTTTGAAGCTTCATAATTCACATCTAGATGTCACCAGTCTTTCCCATGTTAACAGTTCTGACTATGTTTTATTATATGTGCCTTCGGCACCGAGCCAGGACAGCTACAAGAGGAGAAATGATGAACAGCCACAGAACTATAGAATCAAACAGCCGGACTTCCCCTCTCAATGCAGAGGTGGTCCAGTATGCCAAAGAAGTAGTGGATTTCAGTTCCCATTATGGAAGTGAGAATAGTATGTCCTATACCATGTGGAATTTGGCAGGTGTACCAAATGTATTCCCGAGTTCTGGTGACTTCACTCAGACAGCTGTGTTTCGAACTTATGGAACATGGTGGGATCAGTGTCCTAGTGCTTCCTTGCCATTCGAGAGGACACCACCTAATTTTCAGAGCCAAGACTATGTGGAACTTACTTTTGAACATCAGGTGTATCCTACAGCTGTTCATGTTCTGGAAACCTATCATCCTGGAGCAGTCATTAGAATTCTGGCTTGTTCTGCAAACCCCTGTTCCCCAAGCCCACCCACTGAAGTAAGGTAAGATTCATTTTTTAATGACCAAGTTATATGGCTGGAAGATTTTGGTTGTTTTGATATTGGATGTCTTTTTTTATTGGAAGCATTTTCATTAAGTATTAAACAAACTTGATTTTTAAACAAATCTGATCATATTATTTGCCCATTTTTCTATTACTTGTTGATATTATCAGTTTTTAGGTCTTAATTAATTAATTAATTCATTAAATATTTGTGTGTGTACCATATGCTAAGCATTGTTCTAGGTATTGGGAATACATCAGTGAACACTGAACAAAATAGACAAAACTCGCTGCGCTTATGAGCTTATTCTAGCCCCAGAGCAGTTTGTGGGCACCCGTTAAACTATAGGACCCTGGCTGCCACTGGAGGAGGAGTGGGGGCAAAGATCAGCTGCCACCTGATACACTGCTTCCTTGAAGTCCCTGTCCCCTCAGCTCTAAGGGAACACCTCCCCAGCCTACCAGGAAACCAATGCAGAGTACAGCTCAACTCAAGCTGGAGAATGCTGGTGTAATCTTTATTTGTTCTTTTCAAAACTACCTTGATAATTCATTGTGAACAATGTTATTAATGAATCAGTTTTTTTAAAACACAGAAAACCAGCATCCTTTAATATACAGATTTTATTTTTTTCTCAGAGAAAAAAAGTACTTTGGATAGGATCCTTTCTTATGTGAGAATTGTTTTATTGGACTCTGTCATTCTTTACCTCTTTCTTACCAAGTTATCTACTTTTTTCCTAAAAAGCTGAACAAATCTGGGGCTGAGATCTAAGAAACGTGTAATGTCTTTCTGCTAATCTAAAATATAATGTCTCCATAACTGATTTTGACTATAAATCATGCTCATGGGTTCCTAGCTGAGAGTTGCAGTGTGTGATTGGGATTAAAGTGACAGCTTTATTTACAGATGTGTCTCTAATTTACTTAACTAATTTTTAGCTTTATTCCACAGAAAATACCATTAGATTTTAAGAGAAAAAGAATCTTACCATGTATATTATTGCAGAATAAAAAAGGACTTTTTAAATTTTACTGATTATGGAATCAATAGATGTTTCATTGTTTAAAAAACTTGTTATAAAATACCAAAAAAGAAAATATACAGGAAAAACAAAAACCACAATTCTTCCACTCAGATTCAGTAACTGTTAATATTTTGGTGAATTTCTTTAGGCAGTCAAAAAAATTAACACCTTCTCTACCAGTTCACTGCTGGGAACAAAACAGAGCCAGACAAACGTGGCTTTTGTTCTTTGAGTTCATAGGCCAGCCTGGAAGAGGACCGTGAGATTGCAGGGAACATGTACTGTGCAGGGAAAGCCTAATCTCTGGGGCTTAGAGAGGTCTTCCCTGAGGAGGTGACAACTGAGACCTGCAGGTTGAGGGAGGCTTTAGTTTGGATAGGAAAGGTGGAGAGAGAAAGCACATGCAGAGGTGAGATCATGAGGTGAGATCTTGGTGTTTGAAGATGTGAGACAAGTCGAAGAGTGTAAGAACAAGCTGTTGAAGGGGTGCAAGCACAGGAGTGGCCTTCTTAAGATCCACACTAGTGGTTTCCAGACTTCGAGATTTCACAGAGCTCTGGGATCCTGTTTCCGAGAAGCAGACCTTGAGAGGACTGTTCCTATGCAAATGATTTGTTATGGAAGTGTTCCTGGAGAAACCGGGCAGGGAGTGGAGAAAGCGCTGTAGGGAAGGGGAGAAGTCAGGCAAGGATGCAATTTCACATCAAGTCCCAGTCTGCCTGGAAGCAAAGTTGCTAGGGAGCTGGGCTCTTACTCTCTTGCACCCATCTGCCTTGAGTTATGGGCTGGGGGAATAGGAAGAGGAATGGAAATCTTCCAGGCACATTCCACTCTGGATGCAGAGCCTCCAAGAGCCCAGGTAGTTCTCTGAAGAAGGCTGCATGTGGAAGTGCTTAGGAGAAAGCACGCAGATCTGGAGGATGGGCACCCACAACCCACCAGGAGATCTAAGTGGAGCACAGGTAGGGAAAGTTGCCTACAATAAACTAGAAAATGTAATAATAATGATAATAAAAATTAGAGGACTGATATAGGATTCTCAGATTATTTACTTTGCTAAGTAAGCACACATTAAAAAGATGAACAAATGAAATACCAACATCATTTATCATCACCATTATTTCATTAAAGAAACCTCAGTTTATACTGAGAAATGAGCAGGATTAGGATCTTGAATAAAGAACAGTTGGCGATTTTACATGTATACGTGTGCATATTTTTATATACACCAGTGTGTTCCTTATTTTTCACAGTCATGGAAAGCTCCGTCGCACACTATTGTTTGGGAACCGCTGCACTATACTGCCTGTTATTTTAATTGAGCACGTGGTTTTATGCCCACCTTAGGAGTTAGCAAACAAGAGAGTGTGTTGGAGTAGCTCAGGAATTTCTTTGCAGGAAATGGACTTGTGGTTCCAGAACATTCAAAGTTTAAAAACAATCTTTCCCCATTTCATTTGTTCAATGAGTGAAGTAGAAAAGTTATAGGTAGTTCTATAAGATCTGAAAGTCTTCTGACATCTTGCCCAGTGCTATATTAAGAGAAAAGAAAAAAGGAAATAGAGTGTCCTGGTGCTGAGGATAAGATCTTAATGGATGCTTGTGTAAGAGTCAGAAAATAGGCTAGTGCAGGGTTATGTGTTGGAAGAGAGAGACAATGAAAAGAGGAGGAAGACAATGACAAATTCAGGTCAAATTGAAGACTGATTGGAATAAAGTTATTTGGGGCTAAAATTTAGTGGTATGGATCTTTTTTTTTTGGGTGTTAAAAGCATTGTAACTATATAGTATTGAAGTGAAGAAAGCAGGGAGAAAGTGGCTGTCACAGAGAAAATTTGCTGCCAAAGGGAGTTGCTTAAGTAACGATTTCACAAATTCGTCTTGGTCGGGTCCCCTTGACTTTGTGGGCCAAGAAGCGTGATTGTATCATTTAAATCAGAATTGACCACAGCTTTTACTGGTTGATTCTTTTTAAAGCAGATGCCGGTTTGTTAGTTCCAATTAAAGATGGGCTGGGAGGCAAGGAGTGAGTAGGTACACCTATCAGAATACTTTTCTTTTATTCGCGTTTGGTTTTCTGTTCTGTCCCTTCACTTGCAGCTGGTGAAATGGAACAGTGTTGGCAAGAGAACTTGCTTTGCACTGGCTACTAAATGTGCTTACTAACCAGGAGAATTTTGGTTGTTGGGAAGCTTTTTGCATCCATGTGCCTGGCTTCCAACCTGAATAGGTTAGAAAACATATTTTCTCCGGTTTCCATTGATGAACATCTCTCTTCCTCTCTTGTCTACCTGCTGCTTCCTGGGATACCTAGAGACACTTTCTTGGTGAGGTAACAACAGGTCAACAGTCACAGAGACAAGTGGTTTGTTTCTTTGTTTCCAGGCACTGGACACACAGTAGGCATTCAGTACAATCAACAGAAAGAGAAATAAGTGGGCTGGTGAAGAGAATGCTGTTGGTCACCATCCCAGAATTAAGTGCTCCAAGTGCAGACTGAAGCACAGCCTGAAAGGGATTCCAAGCTGAATTTTGCACCTGTGATACTATATACTTAAAATACTTACATAGGACGTTAGATTTGTCAGATTTGTCCAGTAGATAAATATAGTGTGTGAGCATATATAGTAAACACATAAATGTACGGACTACAAAGGCCGTGACTTAAAGTAGTTTAATCACATCAACACTGCCCTGGGTCTAGAGGATTAAAAGAGTTCTAGCTGTGTCACAGAAAAGTGTGTGTGTGTACACATGCACATACATGCATATGTGCATTTGTTTGTATTTGCTTGTTTTCACTAACTAGTTTTTAAGATTCTAGCTTTAGTTTTCCAGAATAAAAAGACATTGGCATATTCTCTTGTTGGATAAAATAGATACCCTTCTCTTTCTACCTTGAAATAATATATTCTAGTTCTATTAGGGAATTTTAAACAAGAATTCACCTTCATGTAGATATCCCCAAATCAATATGTGTTGGTCTCCTAGTTAATGTTAACTTAATTCAAATGGCCACAGACCTATAAAATAATTTTTGTCTTTTTATCGTTTTTTCTTTGTTACTTTTTAGGTTATCAAGAAAAATCAAAATAAAATATAGATAAACTAATGATACTTGAGAGTTTAAAATTTAGACATTTTTAAATGTTTCTAAAAACTAAGATACTGATATTGTTTTAAGTATGCTATCATATTTACAACTTATGATATACATAACTAAATATATAATGTTCATGCTATGTAGAAGTCAGAAGCGAAAATGATGCTAAAATAGCATTAAATCTGGTATGTTTAAACATAACGGAAATGTTAAGGAAATCAATTTAAAGCATCATCTTAACCTTGTCCATTCTGCAAGATAGAGAGGATTTGAGTAGATTAACACATTATTAAAATAAAATATTTCTACTCTAACCAATTCTCTTCTTTAAGCTTACATTTGTAATTTTATAATGTAATTTACATTATAGTGAAATTCGAGCTATACATGAAGAACAAACATATGGTGTCTGTTTATGTATTGCAAAGGACCTGGCAGAGATGATTTCTGTATTACATTTTCAGTGTTTCTGTTAAGCCTCATAAAAACCCCTCATTGAAGCTAAACAATAAAATAGGCTGGTTTAGTCCACATGTGTTGTGAACCAGTACAGGCAGCTATTTCACAGGGGCCTGAACGGTCCCTGTTTCTCAGACGTGAAACGTTCCTCCAGTACATCTGACATCATTTTGTAGTAGCAACAAAAATGAGTAAAACTGAAGTTTGAATTTTCTCATGCATTCCACCATTTACCCCATGATTCTTGGAAATAGACTGTCCAAAATTAGGAATGTATTTTCCCACCAACATAGTTCAAATGTTTCATCCTTCTGTTTCCCTGTACCTGTATGGCTAGCTCTACTTAACTGCATAGATTTATATTAGAACATTCAAATCACTTCCATTGTTAGGAACTCTCAAGATTTTTGCAGTTAAGCTCTAGGGGCTCTTCTTAGGTCTAGGATGGCATTCCAGATTTGCTTTTCTGCCTTGTCACAAGAAGAAGAAGATGCCCAGCCTGCTTTCCTTTCCTCCATAAACCTACCACAACCTGCTCTGTCCTTTGGAACTCTTCCCCTGCCTCCCAGGATTGGTTATAGAGTGGGACCAATCTCTCCATTCCTACTTGTATTTTGTCTCGGAATACAGATACTCACAGGCTCAAATTTATGTTTGATGGGTTTTCTTCCTAATTTTCAGGAGAGAATCATTAAAACTGGCAAACATTGAGTGGCTGTAAAGCTTCTAGGAACTGCAAAAGTGCCCACTGTTATGTTTAATGATATGTTTACTAGAATCTCCATTGAGCTTCTGCCTTTTGCTTTTATTCCCAAAGATAGAAATTACCATACTTTCCTTCTCCATTCTCCTAAGATTGGTGCTATATGCCCTTCTTGCTCCCATGTTGGCCTAAAGACCATTAGGGTACCTGTATGTTGATGACTTCTATAGTTTGGGCTCAGATTTCTCCCGAGTTTCACACTCTTTTGTCTATTTCAGTTTCCTATATACCTTGCCGTGATCAGTTTTTACTTAGATCTCAGGAGGTCATTGGGCCAAGGAAATGAACTGACAATATATTGGAGGGAGAAAAACCCTCATATGATTAATAAGTGTATGAAAACATTTTAAGTGTTATTAGTATAAATCAGTGAATTATAAATTGTGTCATATGGAGATATAGCTACCTGTGAAATTAGAGATTATTTTAAAAAATAAATAATGCTTTCAGTGGTCATTCTTATATACTATTGGCATAAGCTTTGAAAGCAGTTTGTAGTATGTGTTGAGAAACGTAAAAATATTCTTAGTCTTGGACATAAAATCTTTATTAAAATTCTAAATAATTAGAAATAAAAAAAGCTGTTTATTAAAGTACTTTTTATGTTTCTAATTTCTCTATATTAGGAAATTTCCTATATTAGGAAACATATTAGAAATGGTTACTTATGACATATATATGAGAATATTATATATCTAATGATCCTATGTTATGAAGAATCTAAATAATTTAGGAAAATAGTTTTATAAGAAGACTTATATGAAGAGATGGAATATGAGTTGGGCCTTAAAGAATAGTTGGGCAGGTAATTGTTGGTTAGGCATTTCATTGGGGGGAGACAACGTGAAAAAAGACACAAAGGTGGAAATAAGTTTATTATCTGGAAAGTAATGGTTAATCTGGCTGGAAAATGGGAGTTCATTTTGGAGGAACAGGAGAAAACGTTATTCACCTGTTATGTGTTCGATACTTGCTAGGTACAAGGATGACTACAAGATGACAATAATGGAAATTTAGGAGAAGGGCATATATGGAGAAAACTTCATGAAAAATTTGACAAAACTTACTGGCTGGATAAAAGAAAATCAAAGATAATGAAAGTTTTGAGTTTTTATGATGCCAGTAACAGAAATGGAAAAGCTGGAAAAGGAGACCTTTGTGAGGCAAGATGATGAATTTAGTTTCCACAGCTGGTTTAGGAGAGGCATGCAGGAGAGCTTGACCTGTGAGCTTTATTCTTACTTAGGGTTTACTTTTTCTATAAAGCCAAATGTTACTCTTCATGTACCTCTGTCTCCCTATTCCAGTTTTTAACTGACTAATGTGAAATCTGCCAAAAAGGACTTTCTAGGAAGTGTCAAAATAATTTAAGTAGTAAAAATATCTTAAGTAACAAGGTCGGTGACATTTAGTTTTTAAAACTTTTTCACGTCCTTGAAACAATACTTGTGTTTAATTGTATTCACCTTATGCCTTTGCTTCGCACTGTCATGTATTGGGCATGGGGCCATAACCGTAAGGTAACAGCAAATCTCATTCTAAACTGTATTATAGGGAAGTTTCTTTCTTTGGCAGATGGGAGATTCTTTGGTCAGAGAGACCTACGAAGGTGAATGCTTCCCAGGCTCGCCAGTTTAAACCTTGTATTAAGCAGATAAACTTTCCTACAAATCTTATACGGCTGGAAGTAAATAGTTCTCTTCTGGATTATTACACTGAATTAGATGCAGTTGTATTACATGGTATGAAGGACAAGCCAGTGCTTTCTCTCAAGACTTCACTCATTGACATGAATGATCTAGAAGAAGATGACTATGAAGAAGAGGATGGTTGTGGAATGGACAATCTTAACAAAAAGTTTAGCAGTACTGCCCTCAGGGAAGGGCCAAGTAATGGATATTTTGATAAACTACCTTATGAGGTAAGCCAAAGATAGTCAGTAGCAATATTGGACATACATTATAATTTTAAAATTTTTAGGTATTAATGATTTTTTTGCTAGATATCTGAGAGATAGAAGCGTTGGTAAGATGTGTATAATCTGATGTATTGTTTATTTTGATTTTGGAAAAACTGGACAAAATTATGTTGAGTAATTTCACCACTTTTGTTCTCTGCTGACTTTAGTGATTCTGGATAAACTATTAAATATATGTTATTATATTGCTGACTAACAATAACCAAAATACAGAAACCACTTATAAATTACACTCCACTTTAATTCATAATTATGCAATGTAAATATGGGCAATATGTGCTTAACTTTATACCAGTTATGTTAAAGATGATTTGCTGTTAAAAATGAGTATTAATAAGATTGTGAGAGAAATGCTTATTCTATTTAAAAGTCCACAGTTTCTCCAAGTGTCATTTATTCTTCTGTACTAACTCTATTCTATATTCTTCTAACTAGAAATAATTTTTGGTCCAGGCAGGTGCAGAGTGCCTTTACCTAATGTCTTTTTTCAGTGTGTGCCCACAGGGGCGTTTCTGCAGCAAATTTAGCCTCCTTGGCTCCAGGCATCAAATGCCAGTAACACCCCAGGGGGTGGGGTAGGGGTAGGACCAGCTATTTCTGTCCCCTGCTGAGAACTGCTGTGTGTGGTTAAAAATAATATAATCAGATCTTTTTAAGAAAAATTTATAAAGTCAAATTTTAACCAATTCAGACTATCCCCTCTTCCAAATTAGTGGGTATTTCAGGTTTCATTGTAATAACACAGGTAGCCTTAACTTGCATGGAACAATAAGATAGCCTTCTGAATGCCTAACAGTAACTGTAATGCCTGTACAACATTTTACTGTTAAAATGCTATGGTACATCCTGTGAAGTAGCTAAAGTTGCCACATAAAGTTGAATTTAAGGATCCAAGGTAATTCAGTCAGTAAGCCATGGGAGCAGGATCCAACCCCGGCCTTCTCGGTCAGTTCTTGTGATATGGAAAGGAAGCTTCACAGATGGGAGAAGACCCTCTGGCCCTTAGTGGGAGGAGGGAGAAAAGATGCAGGAAGAGCTGAGTTGGGGAAAGAGGAGCATGGGATAGTGACAGTGTTCCGAGGCAGATCTGTCCTGGCAGCAGTAGGAGCAGTTCATCTGGAGGAAACTAAATCCCTTTGATTCTTACCCATTTCCTAAAACTACAAAATAGAAATTTAAATTCAGCAAATATATATATTTTAAACAGTTTATTGAATTTTATCCAGACCCGATAAAATGCTTGACACATAGCATTCAAGTGAGTAACTGAGGGGGACTTCAGGCAGAGGGAAGAGATTGTACAAAGGCAAGAAGAAGTGAACCTCTGTGACCTGTTTGGGAACTCCAGTATTTCAGTATGAATGGAACAAGATTTGACAGCAGAAGCTACAAGAGATGAAACTGGATGGAGGCTCAGGGAGGCCTCAGTGCGTAACTCCACAAGACACCATCCACATAGATGATAGTGATTGGGACATCCTAGCATTGGCAGTGCACAGCCTACTCTGCTGCATCATAGAGGGCCCTGTGGCCCTCTATAAAATCCTACAAGAGGATTTTATCCCTTTAGCCAGTGGCCCTCAGGGTGCTGTGTTTCTCCAGTATATTCAGCAAATTCAGTTGGGGGGAGTCATAGGTACTTCAGACTTTATAAATAACTTACTTTTGGTAAAAAATTAGAGCAGATTCAAGATTATACTTCTAATAATTTCACACTCTCTTGTGTTCTCTTGTGTTCTTCACATGCTTTTTTTGAGTGGGAGAGAAAGGTGTGGAACAATAGCTAACATTCTGGAAATTATCCATAATATGCAGGCATTTTTGCACATGCTTTGGCTCATAATTAGCATAATTGTCCAGGTGTTTGGCCTCATGTAAATTTTGTCTTTCAAGTGTGTCGTGGTATAAAAAAGATTGTGAGGGCCAGCCCCAGTGGCCTAGTGGTTAAGTTTGGCGTGCTCTGCTTCAGCGGCCCCGGTTTGGTTCCTGGGCGCGGGCCTACCCAACTTGTCTGTCAGTGGCCGTGCTGTGGCGGCGGCTCACATATGAAAAGAGGAAGATTGGCAGTGAATGTTAGCTCAGGGTGAATCTTCCTCAGCAAAAAAAGAAAGATTGTGAACCTTTTCTGTAGTTAGTAGGGAAACATTGAGGGTTTCATTTTATTTATTTTAAAAAGGAGAATAACAAAATGAGATTTCTGTCTTAGATTACTCTGTTGGTAAATGAAGAAGAGACCAAAAGGAGGTCAGGGTGGGAGGCAGAGACACCAGTTAGGAAACTACTACAGTAATTTAGTCAAGAAATGATGAAGCCCTGGATACTGGAAGGTTTGGAAAGGAAATGAGTGGGAGAAATATTTCAGAGATGCAGAAGGTTGCAATCAAAAGTAACTAGTGAATGTGGAGATGAAGCAGAACATCAGAGGGACTTTCAGGTTTCAGGTTGAAATGACTTGGTGGATGGACATGCCATTAACCAGAAAACAGTGGGGGAAAGTGGGAAGGGCGTTTTGACTTTGAGGTGCCTGTGATTCATCAAAGCAGACCTGTCTGGTTGAGGACAGTAGGCAGTAGCTATTTGAGTTTGAAACTCAGAAGGAAGGTCTAAGTTTATGTTTGAGTGAGTCTACTTGAAAGGGAGAGGGGCACCATGGAGATGAAATTGATAGGTGAAAACTCTGTGGAGTGTGAATAAGGGTCAAGAATAGAATTCTGGAAATACTAACATCTAAGAGTACCATAGAGGAAGACAAGTCAGAAAAGGCACTTAGGACAAAGATGAGAGTCTTAAAAGCAAAGCAATAGGAAACTAAAG
Organism: Diceros bicornis minor; assembly: GCF_020826845.1. Lineage (NCBI taxonomy): Eukaryota > Metazoa > Chordata > Mammalia > Perissodactyla > Rhinocerotidae > Diceros > Diceros bicornis. Next base: position 34,913,764 of record NC_080762.1, read on the forward strand.
AGGTATAAAAAACGTAAAAAGGATGTAGTCAGCCACATTGCTGCAGAGAGCCAAGTAACGAGTGCCCACTCGTTTTGGTCTTTGGGAGATCTTTGATAATTCTTTACTATTATCAGTTCGACAGAGCCATGAACATAGGGGGAGGGATGAGAAAACCTTACTGTATTTTGTTAAGGCATCAAGGAAGGGGGAGGAAGCAGAGACAAAAAGTGTTTACTCTCTGAGTATGGGAAGAAAAATACTTCTGATAATATACTCTAATTATGGGCTCTAACGTGGATAAGACTGTCCACCAATAAGGAGTAACACCTGGCATCCTGACTAACACTCCACCCCTTTGTGTCGCACTCAAAAAAAAAGGCATGTCAAAATGAGGGAGAGTATGAAATTATTACAGGTATTATCTGTTCTAACTTACCATTTAAAGGGCGAAAAGACAAGTGAGTGGTGGAGGATACAGCAGAGTGGGAAGATTTCTGTTTGTGATGCAGGTTGGGAGAGATTTCAGCACGTTTGTATGCTGAAGGGAAGGAGCTACTAGAGAGGGAAAGTGTCCAGTACACGCAGGGGGTTTAATCAGTGCAACAAAGTCACAATAGAAGAAACCAGGAGATAGAATCCGAAGTCCTGGAGGACGTTAATTAGCCATGATGAAAGCAGAGTACCACGCATAAAGAGTTAATACTGCAAAAAGCTGAATGATTTCACAATGAGTAAAAAAAGAAACTCCTTTAAAAAAAAGTTACCCAAATTATTTAAAGGAATAAAACCCAACACATTTAAATATGTCAAGTGATATAAAGTTTCCAGAGTTGAAAATAAAATATTATGAGTAAGAGTAGGTTTTGAGTAGATAAAACAGATACAACAACTTTGGTTTGGGAGTCCTTCCCAACACATCACATCCTACATTCACTGTGGTGTCAAATGGTACTTTATGCTAGGATGCCCCCATATAAAAACATGTTTTGACAGACACTAGATACTAGATGAGTAATGATTAATGGATATTGTCTTGTAGGCCTGAAACCTATCTTTTATTTAATCAAAATCCAAAAGTACTCTTTCACATGTCAATGTCATGGTCTCAGTGACTTTTCATTGTTCTTTTTCTATTTTGATATTTGCTTAAAATATAGTATTAAGTATCATAGAATGTTTTCACACATTATACATCTTTTAATATTGGTGACTTTTGTTTGGAATGATGCCAGAAATTGCTGAGCGTTATTTAAATTACAAATCACCTGGAAAAAGTAAATTATTTATCCTTTGATACAGGGATATATTTAACTTTTAATGCTTCTTTGCACTAACTGCTTAAAAATTCTACTGAAATAACTATTAATATTGTAGTTAAAATGACAAATTTTTAATTCATTCTACAAATATTTAAGGTCCTACTGTTGCCAAGCCCAGATGGCTCATAGGTTCTTTCAAACATTTAAGAAAGATAAATCCTATATTATTTAAACTCTTTCATAGCATAGAGAAAAGGAAGGTTTTCAACTTTTTTATGAAGCCAGTGTAATACTATATAGCACATAAAAAGAAAACTAGTGATGGGGCTGGCCCGGTGGTGCAGCGGTTAAGTGCGTGCACTCCACTTCGGCGGCCCGGGGTTCACAGGTTCGGATCCCAGGCGTGCACCAATGCACCACTTGTCAAGCCATGCTGTGGTGGCATCCCATATGAAATAGAGGAAGGTGGGCATGGATGTTAGCCCAGGGTCAGATCTTCCTCAGCAAAAAGAGGAGGATTGGCATTGGATGTTAGCTCAGGGCTAATCTTCCTCACAAAAAAGAAATGAAAAGAAAACTACTGACTAATTTTACTTCTGCAAACAAAATATAGTAATAGCATTATTTTAAAAGATAATACAATAGAATCATTCAGGATGTATTCCTGGAATTCAAGGGTGTTTTAGTATCAGAGAATCTGTATAATAATATACCGTAGTACTAGGTCAAAAGGAGAAAAATCCTAGGATTATCTCAGTAGATGTGCAAAATTGGTTGACAAATGACAGCTAGATAGATATCCAAATTTTTATCCATCTCTGTTAAAAAGTAAATACCTTATTAAGCTATCTACTAATTGTCTACTACCAAATATTATTAACCAAAAGCTAGCATCATATTTAACTTTCAAATACCAGAAATGCATCATTCAATATGGTAGCCACTAGCCACATGTACTGTGGAGCACTTGAAAAATGGCCAGTCTGAAGTGAGATGTACTGAAAGTGTAAAATATAGGATTTCAAAGATTTAATACAAAAAAAAGAATAAAATATCTCAGTAATAATTTTTATATTGATTACATGTTGAAATAATTTTTAATATATCTCATTAAATAAAATATATTAAAATTAATATCACTGGTTTCTTTTGACCTTATTTTATTTTTTTATACTTCACTGAGGAATAATTGACAAATATAATTGTATATATTTAAAGTCTACAACGTGATGATTTGATATACATGTACACCGTGGAATGATTATCAAGATCAAGATAATTAACACGTACATTGCCTGCTATCATTAACTCTTTTGTTTGTGTGTGTGGTAAGAATGCTCAAGTCTATTCTCAGCACCTTTCAAGTTTACAGTACTGTATTCATTAACTATAGACTTTTTGACTTTTTAAGAAATGTAGTTACTAAGAAATTTGAAATTACATATGTGCCTCCCATTTGTGGCTTACATTCAAATTAAAGCCAGGAACAAGGCAGCAGTGTTACTTAATGTTGTTCTGGAAATACTAGCCAGTGTTGGAAGATGTGAGAAAGAAAGAAAAGGCACAGTTTTTGGAAAGGAGGCTGTAAAATCATCATCATGTCCAGACAATATGATTATGTATTAGAATACTCAGAAGAATAGACCAAAAACCATTAGGAACAATAAGTAAGTTGGCAGGTTACAAAGTTAACAAAAATCAATAGATTTAGGAACTCTAGGAACATAAATGATCATTAAATGATAAAGCATACCATGCCCTTGAGTAGGAAGACACAAGAAGGGTGTCAGTTTTCCTTAAAGTAATCTATGTATTCAGTGAAGTCCCAGTTAAAATGCAATTTTTTGGTCTTTTTTTTTAACTGAAAAGTTCACCTAAAAAAACCATGAAAATTCTGGAAAAGAAGAGTGATGGCAGGGGCACTATCCCACCAGATAATAAAGCATATTATGAAGCTATAGTGCTGATATTCGTGGGTCGACAATGAAGATGGATTCTCATTTTCACCCAATCTAGTGCATTCCAACTCATAAACTTTAAAAATTTAGAACAAAACTTATTTATTTGATCCAGAGGGCTACTGATATGGGAGAAATAATGGATAAATAAATGGAATAGAATACAGTCCAGAAACAGACCACAGGAAAGAAGGAAACGTTGGCAACTCCCTTGGCAAAGAGTTACATTTCTGTAGTTTAAAAAAAAGAAGAACTGCTAATAAAAACAACAGCACCATATTGTTCTTTTGTTTTTGTTTTTTTTCTTTTTCTGCCTTTCAGAATGGCAAAATATAAAGTATTGATATCAATGCTGGCTAGGATATAAGTGAATGAGTACTTTTATACACTGTGGTAAATTGATGCAAACATTCTGAAGGGCAATTTTGGGCTTATATCAAAACTTTTAAATGCGTGAAATTTACCCTAAAGTATATTTGCTAAGTTTGCCAAGATGTACATACGTACATACATACGATGATATTGCAGTATTATTTGCAGTAGGAAAAAAGAAACGGGAAATACATCAATGAGAAATTAGTTGAATTAGTATGTCACATCTGTAAAATGGAGTGGGGTGGATTTGTATGTGCAGATATAGAAATATCTACAAGATATATCATTAAATGAGAAAACCAAGGTACAGAACATTGTATATAGTATCATTCTGATAATGCAAATCTAAGAATAGAATTTCACACACATTTATCTGGAAGAGATCAGAAAAACCATTAACAGGGCTTACCAATGGGGAGAGAGACTGTTAGATTTGAGAATAGAGGGAGAAACTTTTCATTTTCTACGTTTCTTCAATGTTTGGGTTTTCTAATGTTTTACCTGAATCTTCTTTTGCTTGTGTAGTATTTTACATGTCAACAGTTTACATATTATCCGGATGATGAGATTTTAGACGAATTTTTAATTTCCTTGTATTTCCTTCTTTTTATAACGCACATATACACCTTAATGGTATTTTTTAAAAGTGCAGTTCAAGTATTAAAAATAAATAGCAGAAACACCCCAAGCCTTACTATACTCAATATATGTGTTAGCAATGCTCATATTTTATATACACTCTTTAAACTTATTTTAAATATCAGGTTGTTGTCACTCTTTATTTTGTAATATTTCTGCCTAAAACAGTGAAATTCTGACCTGAAATCAATAGTGGGCCTACACAGTCAAATAAATTAAAGAAAAGCATTTAGGTTAAAGGGCGTATTTGCCAAACAAAAACTGTAGCTAGAGAAATACACTGCATTAAGTAAAAAACTCCACCTTCTCTGTTATCTAAAAGTTTTTACCATTTAGCAAATATTTGATCTTTTTTTTTTTGCTTTATGTTTCTTGGTTCAGACTAGGATATTTAGCAGTAGTTCTTTGAAAATTAGTTTAGAAGGCCCCAACTATTCACCATTAAGAAAACACAAATCTTGGACTAGTTCAAGGAAACTGTTTTAATTAGAGAGAGAAATCTTTTTGATTCCTCCTCCTCAATACTTGTTTGTGTCTCTTTACTACTCCATCATCACTGCCAGCTGCCCTATGCAGGCCTCTGTGTTCTCGTTCCTAGAATGCTGCAGTAGCCTCCTGGCTGGTTTCCTTTCCTGTGTCCCTGCCTCCAGTAGTACCTCCTGCAGTGATTTTCTAAATCTGACCCTGTCACTGTGCAGTTTAAATCCTTTCAAGACTCCTCATTGCTTTTGGGATAAATCCAAGATCCTCCCTGAGGCTCTTTGTAACCAATCTTTACTACTAACTAGTCTTTCCTTTCACCTAATTAGCCTCTCACCCTTTAAAGCTGAGCCTTCCTGGCACAAGTGCACCTGCACTTTGGGGTTAGGCCTGTGTTTTGTTTGAGGCTCTAGTAGCATTTTATGCTTCTCTTTATCAAAGCTATGAAAACATTGTACTTATCGTCATTGTACTTACCAATCCCCAAGGGAGTCTGAAAATGGAAACTCGTTTCTCTCTGTCATCAGTGTTTGGTGTGTAGTAGATGTTCAGGAAATGTTGAGTATTTGAAAAATTGTATTATTCAACAGATTACCAAAATATATCTTTGCACTGTAAAAAAAAAAATGAGTAGTTAACATGAGCTGAGTATACTTTGAACACTTTCGAAATGTCATGTGGTCCTATGTATGTCTGGTTTCTTCTGATTTGGATAGTTCTGTTGAATGTTGATTTATTTAGTGTGTGAAAATATTGTTATAAAATATATGATAGAATTAATAGACCATATTCTATGCTTACTAAAGTGATACTGTTTTTCGATCTTGATGATCTGGGTTTCTCTGTTTTATATAGCTCATTCAACTGATTCTGAATCATCTTACACTACCTGACCTATGTAGATTAGCACAGACTTGCAAACTACTGAACCAGCATTGCTGTGATCCTCTGCAATACATCCACCTCAATCTGCAACCGTACTGGGCAAAACTCAATGACACCTCGCTGGAATTTCTACAGGCTCGCTGCACTCTTGTCCAGTGGCTTAATTTATCCTGGACTGGCAATAGGGGCTTCATCTCTGTTGCAGGATTTAGCAGGTTAGTACTAAGCCTTGCTGAGGTTATTTCACCAGCAGGCTGTACTTACTATCTAGTAGTTTCCATAATAAAAGTTTGAAATTATATACCATGTACTATACAGAAATGAAAAAGAAATACATTTTGTGTATCATCGTGTTCAGAATGCTTCTGCTTATAAAAGTGAATGAGTTTCACCATGCTCTTCAGCTAAACTTCATAATAATGGGAAGGGAAGCTATGTCCTTTACTTCATATTTTTAAAATCCCAAGTAACTTTCAACAGAGCTCTTTCTTTTTTCTTTCTCATATTTTCAGCACAGATGATTAACACATTTTAAAAACTATTTCCAAATCAAAATCTACTTCTGTAATGTGATTTGTCAGAAATGGAAAACAATTTATTATAGAACATTTTTAATTAAATCTTAATTACATGTGCAATACATCACCCAAATTTAGAAGCTCATTTAAACTAATTATGTTGGAAATGCAATGCTAAATTGCATGGAATTGCATGCTAAATAGGAGACCACACTTGCAGACCTGCCCAGGTGTTTCTGCTCCTTTCTATTTAAGCATTTAGTTTCCTTACTATTAAATGTCACCTGTTAAACATTTGAAAGCTTGCACAAGTGCGTATTCATTAGTGACACCATAGTAATTTGTCTTATGATACAAACAGGTGTTCTTCTCTTAACCTTGATGATGGTTATTCTCATTGTATGTTACAGTATAATCCCATCATTTCGTTGTTAAATAATGAAGAGTAGAAACTTTGGAGAAATTATCTGTTATGTTTGATAAATGAATAATCTTCTATTCTGTTTTTAGAAGTTAAACATGAACTCTCTCTACACACATCCCCAGTGGATACATTCCTGAACAGTGGTTTATGAATTAGAAATTTGTATATTGAGCCTTGTTTCTCCTTGACTCAGATTATAAAAATAAAGTTGCAGGTCCAGAAATAAATATTTGATACCATTAGATTCGGATGAAATAATGTTTAAATAGTAATAATGTGTTCAAAATGCTAATATTGATAGCTCATGCACCAAAGTAAAAAATAAACACAGGCAGTAATGGCTTATAGCACATGTTGAAACCATGGATGCACTGAGTTTCTTTCTTTTTTGCCAGAAATAGAACCAGGGGAAGGGGTTCTTAGATAAAACATTGTGTGTTGTGGGTCAGAGAGTCTAAAGATTTTATAACAAACTATGTATACAAAATTCTTTTTCATTATGTAAATTTGCTTCGGGGGGATATCTATAGCTTAAAAATGAGGCATTTCTTTTTGGCAGTGTGATTTCAGTGAATTTTTATAGAATCCACATTTTAAAAATTGCTGGACGTTTGACAGCTATCCAGTGAAACACAGCTTAGTCCTTTCTACTTCCCCTTGTCCCAAACACACACACTTCATTTGCAAATTTTCCTCTCTGCTAATAGGACCAGGAAGAACTGAAGCTAATGATGACTGTGGGTGTTTAGAGCATGCACTATGGATGATAAACTGAGACTAACTGAAAACTCTGAAAGCAGATAGAACAATGGGTGTCAGTAAGCATTTTACATTACAAGGACCTTTGTTGGTATTTTAATTACTCCTAAGTATTCGTTTTCACCCTTTGTCTGTAAGGCATTATAGTGAGCGTTGTTGACCACGTGAAGAGATGTGTAATATAGTTCCTGCCTTCAGGCAACAGAAGAGATAAAGGTATAAAGGCAAACATAAATATATCCTTCCTATGTGTTTATAAATAAAATAACAGGGGGTAACTATGGAGTATAGGCGTTAAAGAAAACATTGGTAGCGAATGGCTCAAGCCCAGCTTCTTTGGTGAAGTGTTGTGTATAACCGTAATATAATGAAAAAAATGTAAAGGTAATAAAAAATCAGTGTTTTAGAACTCTCTTTAGCTCATTTGGGTGCATGAGAAGAAACAAGTTCTGAGAAGAAAACTTAGCAGTGCTGTTTTTAAATTTTAGGCTTATAATGGATAAAGATCTTCTTTTGCAACGTTAAATCCTCAGTCTGCTGTCTCACCAGCAATTTCTCTTCCATTGTCAGTTCGACCATGTTAGTTGCTGTGGGGCTGTTTGAATAATCACAAAGTACATACATAAATTTAAAAGTTTTTCATATTTTACTGTAGTATTTCAGCTAGTAAAATCATAAATCTTGATAGCATTCCTTTAAGCATAGTGATTGTTCCCATTAGGAAAAGAAAAAGTTTAAAGAAGAGGGAGAGAGACTTTTTTGGGGTGGGAGATGTTGGAGTTTTGCCTGCTGATTGCTGTTGGCCCCTTGACTTGACTGCTGAATTGATAGTCATTATGGCTTGTAGGCAGCATTCCCAGAATAAACAATAAATATTCATGGCTTGATTATTAATGAATAATCTATGAATAAGTATGGTCTATTTATGCTCATTACTGTGACGAAGATTTATTTATAATACCTTAAAGGAAAAAAGTACATTTTTAAACTGGAGACCAATGATGATGAGTTGCTTTTTGAGCAAGTCTTTGGGAAAAGTTTGATATAGTTTATTTTTGTTGCCTAAAAATCTTATGCTCACAAGTTGGAACTGTTTAACTGGATTTTAAAGAATTTTTTAGGAATTTATATGATTCAGCATAGCAGGGAGATAAGTTAAATTGGAATAACGAGAACTTAAAACTTTTAATCAGTTATTAAAATCCTATTCTATCTACAGATTTGTGATTTGCAACTTCAAGTACTGCTCATGCATATCATTACTCATTAAAATCACATCTATGATAATTCCACTTTTCTTTTATAATACAGTCCCCTAAAGTCTTGGCTATTCCTTTGCCTTCCTGCCTGTATGTGCTTTGAGGCTTAATCATATCATTCTGATGTTCAAAATGCCTCAGCTTCATTTTTCCACTAGCGTTTTTCTTCAGATAGTTGCCCAAATTAATCACCTTGATCTCCACCTCAGTTACGTAGAGATCTTTACCCCTAACCCCTCTACTTGTTTCCTTCAGAAAACATTCTTGGATGCTTTCTAGATTCAAGAACTTTATTAGATGTTTTGACACAGAGCTACGGTTTTATGGGATAAAGAGCTTATTGCCTATTCATATATTTGTTTATTCCATTGCCTGCCTGTGCTTTATACAGTGTCTTTTATAGATTGTCAATTCCTAGAGAATAGAGACAATTTTAAGACTTTCTTTCCTCTTCCTTCTACCATTGCTGGATAATACCATACATAGTTAAGCAGAACATTTTGTTTTTAATGGCTTTATTTTGGATCAGATGTGTCAAATAATGTTCCAAGTTATTTGGATTAAAAATTATCTTAAATATTCTGTTTTATAAAACTCAGTGGAGGGTCAGCTAACAAAACATAAGATTAGGAATCAGAAGCCATGGATATTTATATCTAATTGCCCCTTTATACATCAGGCAGGTTGTGAGGATTAGTGCCTTTTATTTTGTGGTGAGTAAACTCAGATTAAATCATTCATTCATGTGACATTAATTATTTTAGGGTGCAAGTTACCATTTAGTAAATTACTTCTTATGTACTTATATTATTTTGGACAAATTAATTCACTTTGTAAGGATAAGCAATTTATTTCTCTCTCCAGAGACTCCTTTATCTCAGCAGGAGAGGTAGTTTGGGATTGTTTGTCTGAACTTAGATCTTCTCATAATACCCTCAATGTCAAGAAATACTTTATAAGAATTCATAGCATGGAATGAATAAGCTTAGGAAATAAAGAAGCTGTGTTTCTCCTTTCAGGTGACCAGTATACAATTGAGATGAATAAATAGATGACCAAGACAAAAACGTATATGTAATTATGCATTAAAATAAAAACTTACATGAGGAGCATTCAGGAAAGAAACAAGTGTTGTGTTCAGCTAATTTATTGAGTCTGCTGCTACTTCTGCCTTGTTGGAATGGAGATGTTATGAAGAAGTAGGTGGTGTAGACCTTGTAGTTGTAGGAAGAGAGAATATGGTGATATTAACCAGATAGTTTGCTCAGAGTAAAAATATGCAATATAGAAAGAAAGGGAGAGAGTCAGAAAGGTAGTATAGAGATGATGATCATTTATTGTGCTTTCAAATTCTACCATTCATTAAATCAATTTGGGAAGTTTTCTAGTCTGTTAACAGTTGGTTTTCTGGTGATTGGCTTGACATCACTCTATAAATTCTTTAGAGGAGAAAAGTCCAAAAATGAGAGGGAGGAGAAAAGGGATGTCAAAGTATTCCAACTCCAATATGAGAAAGAATTGTAGAACAAAGTGCTTTGCCAAATAATACAGACCTTCAAGAGGTAAGATGCCTAAAGACTTTAATATTGAGAGAATTAGTATACTCATTTAACTTTTGTAATCTGCAAATAATTTTAGAAATATCAGATCAAAATAGGATACTCTTTAGTTGTCTGAAACCCTGCATCCGTTTCTAGATTGCTAGCTTATAAATAATGAAGGAGTACCCATAACTACTATGTATACTCAAAGTAAGGTTAAAAATGTTAATTTCATCATATTTCTTGGGTATAGTTTGACCCTGTTAAGGGAAAAATACCCTGAGTCCAGAGAATTTAGTCTGTTCCAGAATAGAGGAAACTTAAATTCTTCAAGTGAATTTTCATAATTGGAAGATTCATTCAGCAAACTCTCAGCAAATGTTTTTGACATGCCTGACATTGTGCTAAGTACCGGGTACACCAGGAATCTGTTTCAGTTGCCAAAGGATTTGAGGCAGCTTATAAAACTCAATATAAACAAATTAGTAAGTAAGAAAATTGTGGTTAAGAGAAATATAAATAGTGATTGAGAAATAGGTGAGCCTGAGTTCAATTCAGTATGCAGAAGGTATGTCATAATTTAGTATCCATTGCCTACCTTTGAAATAGATCCAGCATCTGAATATTGACCACCAGATTCAGTGCTACCACTTGGATCCAGTGCACCATCCTCTCTTCCCTGAATATTGTAGTGGTGTCCTGGAGGTCCCCCTGTTTTTACCCCTGTGCCCCTTCAGTCTCTTCTCCACACAAAAACCAGAGTGATCCTATTAAAACACAAGCAGGTGTGTCACTCCTCTGCTCAAAACGCTCTGATGATCAGAATCTCATCTCCCTCGAAACAAAAGCCCAAGTCTTTACAGGACACATGCTATATGAACTGCCCGTTACCTCCCTATCTGCCCCTCATCTCCCTCTCACCTGTGCCTCTCACATTAGCCTCCTTCCAGTTCCTCACTCTACATGTTATCCTGCCCCAGAGCCCTTGTGCTTGCCCTTCCCTTTGCCTGGAAGGCTCTCCAGGAATCTGTTTCCCTCACCCCCTCACTTCCTTTGGGTCTTGACTCACCTTCTCATGAGACTTTCCTGACCACCCTGTCCACCCTTGATACTTCCTATTGCCTTTCCCTGCTTTTCTTTCCTCCTTGGCACTTTTCACTCTCTAAAATACTATTTATTTTACTCATTTGTTTGTTTGTAGTCTACCTCTCTGGCCAGAATGTCAGGAAGCTCCGTGAGAGCAGGGACTTCGTTGTGTCTACTGCGAACTCCCCAGTGCTGAGAGGGATGCCTGGGTCGTAGCAGGAGCTCAGTAAATATTTGTTGAATGAATGAATGAACGTGCTTGATGCACGCTGCAGTTTAACTAAGGTAACAGTAGTGAGAGGGGTTGGGGGAAGTCCAGGAGAGGGAGTAGCTTGAGGGGGTCAGGGAATTTCCAAGGAGGAGTGGGCAGTTGTGTGAAATGCCACGATAAGGAACATAAGGGCGGAAAACAAAGGCCATCCAATTTGCCATTTAAAAGGCAAGGGTGAATTTAGGGAAAGTAGAACACGTATTGCCATGGATTAAGAATAATGAGTGTTCAGGTATAAATAAGATATATAGGCTACTGAGTTATTTGCAATATTTACAATAAATTTATAGCTACTGAATTTTTTTATCGTTGTTGGAATGTGACTTGGCCAAGATTTAACTTTTATTTTAATGTTTGTAGGGTACTTTGACCTTTATAAACTGCTTTCACATACTGTTTGATGTTCAAAACCGCGAGGCAGCGTGGTGAGGGCTGTTATACCTTCTAGTCTGGCAGTTACAGCTGAGGAAATGCTGGGACTTGGGTAAACGCCTTTTCCAAGGTCACATGCTAGGAAGCAGTGGAACTGGGCAAAAAATCCATCTTTTGATTTAGAAGTCCAGTGTTACTTCCTTTATTTACATAAGTGATTGATTTAGTCAATTTTATTTTGCATAATTATTTGTAAACTAATTAAATCATTTAGGGAAAAGATGTGGCGTAAATAAACTAACAGCATGTTACTGATGTGACACTAAGGCAAGAAAATGTCAAGAGACCTGGACAGGGATGATTGGTGCACTCAGTTAAGGGTTCAAGTTGCTTAGCTGATAAAGTTTCATGCATGAAAATACTCCTAGACTCACATTTACTTTTAGATTATTTTCAGATGATGATGATGGACAGGACTGGTTTCCCCCCATCTGTAATGTAATTTAGATAAATATTGTTATTCCTACTCTGATAAGGAATTTTGTGTTCTCCACATTGAATTATATCTGAGTATTTTATATAAAGCTGCAATTGTATATCTTGTGATGATTTCAACATCAGTCTAGCTGCTAAATGGTAACAGTTACAAGGGACGTATCAAAACAGTACAGTGAAACCAACCCAGAAATTTTCTGAGTTGAGAGAAGGCTACTCTGATTTGTTCTAAGGTAATTTAATTAAAGCGGTCACTTTGTGTGCCACGTTCAAAATAAATTATCCAGTACTGAAGGGGTACTGTTTAGGGGGAATATCTTCCAAGAGTTTAGAGTTTGGTTATGTTGCGTTTTTTGGCTCTACCAACTTAGGTGTGAAGTACAGGTAAGGAGGAGAAATACACCCTCTGCTTTCTTAGTTTTCCACTTAGCGTGAGCTGACTTCTTATATGATGTGAATCCATTTTATCTCCCAGGTTGACTTATTTTAGCCTAACCACGCCTATTTCAGTAAGCGGTAAATGAAAATTTAAGTGAAACAAGTTTTATATTTTCCCTAATAGAAATGCATTCTTCTGAATGTATCTGCTTAGAGTTGATATAATTCCAAAGAACTTGCAAAAATACCTTTTAGTTTTATGAAATTCACACGGAACGTTGTCTTTACAGGTTTCTGAAAGTTTGTGGATCTGAATTAGTGCGCCTTGAATTATCTTGCAGTCACTTTCTTAACGAAACATGCTTGGAGATTATTTCTGAGATGTGTCCACATCTACAGGACTTAAACCTCTCATCCTGTGATAAACTGCCACCTCAGGCTTTCAACCATATCGCCAAACTATGCGGCCTTCAACGACTCGTTCTCTACCGCACAAAAGTAGAGGTAGGAATAACTCATCATTCACATCTGTGCTAGTGTAACAGCCAACTGGATACTTAGTTGCCTATAATTGCTCATAATAATGTGATTTCTGATTTTTAAATAGATTAAGTTTAGGACGCCACCTGACTATTCTAAAATCGTTAGAGGTGATTCAGTCATTTCAAAATTATTTAGAGTCTATTGTGTTGTTTTTTTAATTATAAGACAATTTCTTCTCTCTGCTCTTAAAATTTTTGTAATGCTGTTCATACGTCCAGGTAAAGGAACAAGCAGTGGGCTGAGGTGAGCTGAAATGCTGGCAGGGAATGAATTGGAGAACGAGGTAGGAGTATAGTATGCAGGAGGGCATTTGCTTGGAGGGGGAGGAAGCAAAGTGGAATTTGTTCAGGACCAGATTTGGGAGTTAAAAATCCTGATACCATACTTTAGGAATCTCATTAAAGAAAAATGGAATCACGTCATATATATCATTCTATCTGCTTTTTTCACGTACTATCTCTAGGACCTCTTTCCAGGTCATTACATACACCACCTGACTGTCTTCATTAACTGTGTAGTGTATGTTATACGATAATCTATTCAACATTTCCCCAAATGATCAACATTTAGGTTTTTCCAGTTGTCTTCCTTTTACAAATTATTCAACATTTAGGTTTTTCCAGTTGTTTTCCTTTTACAAATTATCTCACAAAAATGCTCGTTTGTGCAGGTTTACATATGCATGCTGTTATTGCTGTAGGATAGAGTCTTGTAAGTAGTAGTGCTGGGTCAAAAAGTATGTGCCTGGGCCCCTGTAGTAAACGCCCGCTCATTGTCATATACTTTTTCCCTAGACTCCAGTTGTGTTGGCCTTCTTTCTGTTCCTTGCACATTCTGATCTGGTCCCAGCTCATGGCTTTTTCTCTTCTGCCTGTCTGGTGAATTCTTTCAGCTTGTTACACAGCTGCCCTCCTCTCAGCTCAATGTTGAACTTAAATATTTTTTTTCAGAGATGGCTTCTTGGACATTGATAAAAGGTAGCCCTCCTTCTAGTTCTAGAAACCCAGTTTCTTTCCTTTTTAGAATCTTTGTCAATCTGAAATTGTCTTATTTGTTTGTTTTCTTGCTATGATATGTCTTCCTAAACTGGTATGTAAGTTTCATGAAGGTAGGAGCCTTGTCTGTCTTTTTCATTGCCATGTTTCCAGCATCTAGAATAGTACTTGGTAAAAATTGACCATTCAATAAATATTTATTAAATGAATGAATCAGATAACCAAATTACTTTTCCTAAATGATATACCAATTGCTTTTCCACTATAGTGAACCCTTGCCTGTCTTGAATGTTACCTTGATCAAGGTATTCAGCCTCTCAGTATTTCAGTTTCCTCATCTCTAGAACGGAGATAATAAACTACAGCTCTCATAGGGTCATTGTGAGAGTTAAATTACGTGTAAAGTGCTTAGAGGGTGCCTAGAACATAGTAAACTCTGAATAAATATTAGCTGCTAATAACAGTAGTAGTAATAATATCATCATGGCAGTTTTGTAGTGTGTTGTATTATGCGGTAGGGGAAGTCTCCTCTCTCTATTCCTTTTAAACATTTTGGTTTTTTTGTAAATCCTTGTATATTATTCTTCCAGATGTATTTTTCAGCAAGGATTTTATTAGAAGCGCATTCATTATATTTCATTTTGCTCTTTAATAAGGCTTCCCATCTGTTCATGTAGGTCTTGTTTTATGTCCAAGAGCATGTTATAGTTTTCCTCAATCAGGTTTTATATCTTTCTGGTTAAATATTTCCCTTGCATTTTATAGTCTCAGATACGATTTTTTCTTCTATTTAATTTTAATTGGTTATTGTTTGTATAAAGGAAAATTTGGCTTTTGTATATTTATCTTCTGTCTGCTCACCTTATTGAATGCTTATAATTGTTCTAATAATTTTTTACTTATGTCTTTTGGATTTTCTAATGATACAATTATATAATTTGGGCATTAAAATACTTTTTCTTTCTTTTCCAATACAGTCAGCCCTCTGTATCCGGCGGGTTCTGCATTGTGGATTCAAAGGCCTGTGATAGTTGCATCTGTACTAAACATGTACAGACTTTTTTTCTTGTCATTATTCCCTAAACAATACAGTATAACATACAGTATTACATAGGATTTACATTGTATTAGGTATTATAAGTAATCTAAAGATGATTTAAAGTATATGGAAGTATGTGTGTAGGTTGTATGCTGATACTACGCCATTTTATATAAAAGACGTGAGCATCCATGGATTTTGGTATTTGTGGGAGTCCTGGAACCAATCCCCAATGGATACTGAGGGAAAGCTGTATTTAAAGCGTTGCTACATTAGATAGAACTTTGTAAATAATGCAGAATAATAGAGTCACAACAGGTATACCAGTCTTATTTCTAATATAGTGGGAATGTCTTTAATGTTTCATTTTTTTAATATTTATACAACAAATATTTGAGTACCTATTATGTGCCAGGCGCTGTTCTAAGCACTGGGACTTGAATAGTGAACTAAACAGACAACTCCTCATGCGGCTTACTAATTTTATGTGTTGTTTGATGTTGCTTTCTGATAGTTCATCTTTATCATCCTTGTTTGATTAAGAATATTTTATCAAAAATGTGTATTATAAGTTTCTAAGCATCCATTAACACACTCTTTTTTTCTTCTTTTTTTATTAATACACTGATTTATGTTGAACAGTCCTTACATTCCTGGAGTAATCCCTACGTGTTTTAAATTTAATGCATAACTAGGTTAATTTCCTAATATTTTGGAGCCAAGCTGCCTGGATTTGAATTCTAGCTTTATCACTTACTAATTGTGTTGGTTTGAGGACGTTTCTTGACCTGTGCTTCAGCTTTCCCTTCTACAAAGTGCAGATGATAATAGCACGCACCTCAAAGAGTTGTGAGGATTAAATGATTTAATATACACAATAGTGCCTGGTTCATAGGAAATATTCTTTAAGGGTTAACACTTAGAAATACTTTTTACGTCTGCTTTTTAAGTGAGATTGAGCTGTGGTTTTCAGGCTGTTCTATCAAGTTTGGGCTAGGATTATGTTAGCTTAGCAAAATGATTTGGGAAACTTCCACCTTTTTCTTTGATCTGGAATAACTTGAATAAATGGGAATTATCTATTAGATAGAATTTACCTATGAAACCATCTGAGTGTATAGCCTTTTTTATTCGTAGATCAGAGTAGATACCTCTTTCTAGACAGAGCTTTTTTCCTACCCTGTGGAAGCCTGACAGCATGTGAGTATGCGAGCTTCTGTTTAATTCAGCATTCTGGATTTGGGGCAAAATGTTTAGCTAGAGTTTAACTTGTGACCTGGTATGGTGGAAAGGAGACTTTGATTCTAGTTCTGGCCCTACCAGCGACAGCTTAGTGATCCAGGTTAAGTCACACAGTCTCTCAAATTCCTAGATTCTTTATTTGTAAAATGAGAGGACTAGCGTCCTTGAATGCCACTTTAAAGACTATGTTAGCCCATGTTTTCATGGTCTGTGGTGAAATGACTCACCATTTGTGTGGGTATAAAGTTGTCAGCTATCTTTTCTTGGGTAGGCCTGTCCATTCTGAAATTATGCCATACCTGCTTTTTACTGGCATATTTACTATTTTATTGGCCTATAGTATTACGTCTGAGATTCTCTGAGCAAGATAATGCCTCATTTAAAAATTTTCTGATTAAATTTAACTTTAAGAAGAAATATAGCACAGTTAATTATGAAATGAACCTTTGGGAAAAAAATAGGGTAAAAACTAAGAAATCATATTAACTTGCTAGTTAGTATAATCTGTGACAATTTATAAAAATATATCCCATATATTAACATGATCTAATTGTCAGGGAATCATTAAGTAGTCCACAGTTTTCTTCAGTTTACTTCAAGAAACTGGTAAAATATGATTATATTTTTTAAAAGTATGATTTATAGGATTGAGATTTCATATCTCAAGAGTGGAGATCTATATATATGTATCTAAGTCTAGGTAGCATCAGCTGCAGTTTCCCTTAGTTACTTAAATTTAGATGTAAAATCACTGTGTGAACACATTAAATAAAATTTGGGTTGTATCCTATGTTACTACCTATTAAAGTTTGTTTTTATTAGTCCATTTGCTAAAATACCATGAAAATAATTTATAAATTTATCCTATACAATTTTTATGACATTGAGTATGTAGAAAAATTTATAAAATTGATTTTCATTGATCTACAGTTGACTTACAATAAAATAAAAAATGTCATTTTAGTGATATAAATGGCAAAATTTAAAATTATGAAAAACTTACCCAGTGTTCACTTTTACTGCTTCCCACCTCTGGATTCAGTGCTCTCTATCTGTACTTTACTCACTTCTATTATCTTCTCATTTGTGAAATCTATATCAGACTCCCATGTGCGCACTAAGTAACTCAGAGGAATCAAGGGAGAAGGCAACACAATCAGCTGGTCTCTTTTAAAACAAGCAGATGCCACAGCACTGATATTCATATCAATCTGTATACACCTCCTTTGTCACTTAAGCAAAGCCTTATGTCACCCCCTTCGGCCTTCCATACACACGCCTCCTTTCCATACACCCAGTCCTGCACTCGATGATGTTGGTGGATGAGAGCAAATGGGGAACGAGAAGACGAGCTTTAGGGGACTGGCGTCTCTCTCAACCTTCCACATAATCACTGGCAGTACATTCAGATGTTATAAACTGTTTTATTTATTCATTTATTTTTTATTTATTTATTTATTTTTTCTGTGAGGAAGATCAGCCCTGAGCTAACATCCATGCCAATCCTCCTCTTTTTGCTGAGGAAGACTGGCCCTGAGCTAACATCCACGCCCATCTTCCTCCACTTTATATGGGACGCCGCCACAGCATGGCCTGACAAGTGATGTGTCAGTGCGCGCCCGGGGTTCCGAACCCCGGCCGCCAGCAGCGGAGCATGTACACTTAACCGCTACGCCGCGGGGCCGACCCTATAAACTGTTTGGAAAAGAAGGAATAGCATTTGATTTCAAATGCCTATGTTTGCTCTAAAGAAATATATGAGAAGAAAAGAAGATACGAATTTGAACTTCCTGGGGGGGGTTTTTTTACTTTTAAAAGGAGTACAAATTATCTAGTGCCACTTTTACCCCTCTTTTTCTAAACTCTACAAAATTCTAAAATAAAAATTAGTATTATAAATATTGACTTTATTATAGTATATTAACTTCAGAGAGGTCAGACTTATGATTTAATGGAGTTATATTTTTTGTGCCTATATATAATTTACATTAATAAATATAATACATTTAAGCCATTTTATAAGACTTAAGTAAGCCTATGTGCATAGCGAATAAAGCTTTAGAGGATATTGGAGACCTAGGTTTTAGTGCCAAAGTTTGGGAAAACTTACTGAATACATTGTTTGCTGTCCTATACATTTTGCATATTATCTAATTCTTTACACTAGTCTAATGAGTGTGGGTGCTGCTTTCACTCTACACCTGATGAAATGAAGGTCCCAAAAGATAAATAAGTTTCCCCATGGCACATAGTGGCAAGTTAGATTCAGGTTTTGAACCCAAGCTTGGTGCCCACAGTGTCATAGATAAAATTGTAAGATATATAAAAGCATTCAATAGTAGTTACTCTAATAGTCTGGCTGCCTCTGTCTAAAATAGAGATTTTTCTTTACCACTTATTCCTTTTCTAATTTGCAATGGGTAAGGAAATATAACATTGTGACTAAGATACACAACATTAGGATCCAGTGTAAAACACAAACTATAAAGTTATATTCTATAAATATTTCCTAGTTTAAAATATCTACTACAGGGAAATGGAATTTTTGTCTTTTATTTTTATTGTGAACAAACTTAATTTTGAAGTCTTAGTTGTTCTGAATTTATAAATAACAGTTATTCAAATTACATTTAGAAACATTTAAGTGATAGTTTGTAGAATCAATATATAATGAACTACTTCAAGTGAAAGGTTTATATAGACCAACTCTTAATTTTATACCATAGTGGAAAGCAGCATTGGGACATATAATCCCCAAAATAATTTTAGTGTGTAAAATAATGTGTTGTTGATGTCTCGGTAGTGTGTTCTTAAGTGGTTAGGCATAGCCAGACGTGTTGTAGGCCTGATAACTCAATAAGAATCAGAACCCAGGAGTATGAAGCTAGAGTAGGGTCAGAATTGCTTTATAAGCTGGTAGGTAGATGCCGGCATGCTGATGTGGCCCCTCCCTGAGCCAGTGGTGAAACAGGCAGTGGGCGCAGGGCACTGGGCTTCTCTCCACCTGACAGATCTTACCAACAAGGCTGCCGCATTGACCACTGAGCCTCATGTGTAACCTTGTCAGGAGCCGGGGTGGTATCCCAGCGCATGTCCTTTGTACGGCTTGATTGCTGTTCTGGTTGTAAACTAAAACGAAAGCAACCTTAAAACAAGTCCCAGCTGTCACTGTCACCAATTTTTGAGCCCAGCCTTCTATGGTCTGGCCTAGCTCATTAAGATTTTTCTCTCCAGCTCCATTGCTTTGGCCAATACTATGGCTAACACCCTACGGCGAGAGAAAGCAGCAATAGGATCTTGTTAAGACTTTAGCTATGATTGAAACTGCTAAGCAGTGAGGTTCGGGTATCTGATTCACACATAATTTGATCATTAAAAACTGGGAAGATATTTGTTATTGAGTCTGTATCATGGACCCAAGTCATAAACTCAGTCCTTATCTTGGCTTCCCCACTTGAGAGATTTATGTGCTTGGGTAAGTCACTTATACTAAGCTAAAAGTTATTAATCTATTAAAAATAGCCCTATCACATAGGCTATTGAGAAGACCAAATTAGGCCATACATGTAAAAAAAACTCACACTTTATGAATTAGATTGACTCATGTAAATGTGAAAATGATAGGATAGGTTTACTCAGCATAGTCCTACACATTATTCCCACGTTTATGAAGTAGTCCTATAAATCTGCCTAAATAGGAGTACCTTTTCCATCATATGCTAAGAGAGACTTAGACTGAATTATCTCTTTCAGCCTTATGATTTGTTTCTGGTAAAAGGAATGTATCTTCCTAACTTGTAAACTCCATAATGGGAGGGACCTTGTTTGACTGTTTACTTCAGTAACAGTGTCTTGTATTCACTGTAGTGAATATATATAGTAGGTATTCAGTAAACTTGTGTCAAAAAAATGAGTGATAGCTATCTCTTATCAATTCATTTTTTTGTTATTAGATAGCATAAGATGACTCTGTCTTTCTACAGAATACTAAACAGATGGATGAGTGGATCTGCAACTTGAAAAACATAAGAAAATGTTTGAACTGTATTTGTTTAGAATTTTTAGCCCTAAAAGATAGTGAAATATAGTTTAATTTGTTTTGTTAATTTATTTCATGAGATCTTTTTCTTTCTTTAGATGTGTTTAGGATTGCAATGAAAAATCGCTTCATCAGAGAAATGACAAATGTCTTCTTTTAACACCAGCAACAAAAAAAAATAAGCTACTCGGAGAGTTAGTGGTATACATTTGTTGAATATCAGTAGATGCAGAGCAGTAAATATATGCCTAATAAAGAATAAGATACTACTATGTTGAAGAGAGACAGAGTGGACTGGTATACAATAAGTCCAAATGTGTGCTAACAGTGCCACAGGTTTGTGCTTGGTTGGAGAATGGGCTGTGTTGGGAAACCTTTTGAGAGGAAATGACCCTCAAGCTGAGATTTAGGCCCTATTTACTGTGTGATCCCAGAATAATTAATGAAATGGCTTGGTAAATAGGGTAATTTCCTTTTTACTGAATTTGGTGGCCCTTTTAGGGTTACACAGACAACACTTTATGCAAAAGCAAAAGATGGGAACTTAGAACAGAAGGGAAAGAAACTTTAGTTGTAGTGTACTTAGTTTCTTCTACCATCCATGACACGGGAGTAATTATAGTAGAGTTAGATATATAATGATTGGAAGGACTTTGTTTCAGTCCTTTTGGTCCCTTTCTTCTCCGTTCACAAGATTCTTATTATGTATGATAAACATTGATTGCAGGCACTTCTTTAGCCATACATGATGATGTATTTTCTTGACAGGAGGGCTGTGAAAATTTAGCTCATTAAATAGATTTTTAAATACTTAGGAGGAAAAACCTTTTATATTGAAATAGTTTCAGACTTACAGAAAAGTTGCATAAAAAGTAAATTCCCCTATTATATGCATACTTTTTTTCCCTGAACCATTTGAAAATAAGTAGAAGATATAATTCTCCTTTACGCCTAAAGGGCTGTATATCTGTAACCTACTCTTAAATTCTTGTGTAATAGGCTGAATTGTGTCTCCCCAAAATTCATATGTTGACGTTCTAACCCCCAGTTCCTCATAATGTGACTGCATTTGGAGCTAGGGCCTTTAAAGAGGTAATTAAGGTTAAATGAGGTGATTAGCGTGGGTCCTAATGCAATATGACTGGTATCCTTATAAGAAGATGAGATTAGGATACAGACACACACAGAGGGAAGACCATGTGAAGACACCAGAAGAAGATGGCTAGTTTCAAGCCAAGAAGAGAGGCCTAAGAAGAAACTAACCCTGCTGACACCTTAATCTCAGACTTCTAGCCTCCAGAATTGTGAAAAAATCAGTGTCTATTGTTTAAGCTACCTAGTCTATGGTACTTTGTTATGGCAGCCCTAGCAAACTAATACAACTTCCAAAGATGGCATAAGAATAACTTTTTAGCGTAGTGCCTAAAAAGTGTCTTTAAGAGAAGTCCTGTGCATATACTAAAACAATCTTGATTAGTCTTTGAAGTTTGAGCCTGTTAACCTTTTCTTTGTTTGGAAAAAAAA
Source organism: Diceros bicornis minor (assembly GCF_020826845.1). Taxonomy (NCBI): domain Eukaryota; kingdom Metazoa; phylum Chordata; class Mammalia; order Perissodactyla; family Rhinocerotidae; genus Diceros; species Diceros bicornis. The sequence goes on from NC_080762.1 coordinate 34,935,827, forward strand.
TATCTGGAGTTGGGGGTGAGATGGGACATGAAAGGTTGCTCAGTAAGAATGTCATTCTGTTGCTTAGCAGCAGACAAGAAACCAAGAGTGTTTTTTAAAAGTTGGAGTTATAAATGGAACACCTGCATCCAGTTTTGATTGCCTCACTTCAAGAATGATAGAGCATAAATTGAAAGAATCTGAAGAAGTGAAAAAACTGATTATAGGTATTGTGGGAGACTAGTATATGACAGTAATCCGTAAGTATGGTTCAGCAACAGTTTACTTGGCCTACTAGGCTGGGACGACAGTTTCAAGGACCCCGCTGCCTTAATCCTCATGAACTAGAAGACAACAAAAGTAGTTGATCTTTACTCCTGCTGGATATCAACTCTCTTCCTATTTTTTTTTCCTGTGCCAGTTTATTTGGCAGAGTAATTCAGCAGAGGATATATAAGTAAAAATTCATACCATCCTGTTGGTTGATGAATGCACCTGGACTTTCCTACAAGAGATATATAAACTGTCTTTTGAAAACAGTATGATTTGATTTAGTGCCATGAATTTCCTTTCCGACACAGAGATAATGGTGATCTTCTTACTGCATTCTTATTTGATTTAAAGAACACATTATTGTACATTGGTAAGAAGAAGCAGAGATGGCCTTTCCTTTAATAGAGCCAGTAGAGCTAACAAACTCAAATGAAGGGGATGGCCTCTCCCTTAACAGAGCCAGTGCTGGTAATTAGCTAAGACCAAGAGGAGAAATTGAAATAGGAAGAACCTACTTTGGTCGCCTAAATTGACTAATGCAGGCTGTCATTAGCTGTCGCCTAAAATGCAGTCAATTTCGGACAGATTAATTTAGCTAGATAACATATAAAACAAAAGGGTATTAATAATTGCTTTATTCTTAAGCAGAATCAAGAGTTAAGATTTTTAATAACTTTTAATATATTTAACTTATTAACTATCATATACTAAAACTAACAAACTTTAAAAAGTCTTTGATATGTCTCCAGGCAAGAAGGTGTCTATACTTCTCTCTATCCTGATTGGCTTTATAGAAGTTCCAAAGGGACTATGAGGCTTTTGGTGGGGTTGGGTGTGTGTGACCTGAATGTGTGGTTCAGTCAGGGTCAAAAAGCCTGACTTGTCAGTGCAGTGGGGTGGTGGTTGTTGGGGGGGGGGGAGTGGTCATCTCTTGGGGGTCAGACTCGTTATCCACATTCCAGTAAACCAGGTGTAAGAAATATACCTGGAAAGGACACCATTCATTAGAGATAGCTGATGAGCACATTCTCTTACTGTTAGCATGTCACAAGGGAAACCAAATTAGTTATAAGACTTGTTTGGTGAATTTAGAATGAGAACACTGAGAATCAGTTATGTGACTTAAATGCTTAAAGGCATCAGCACAGAACAGGTTGACAGTTTCATCTTAACAGGAAGGAAAGAAGTACTTTTGGAAGAAGATAGAGTCTTTGGACCAGTGCACTCTCTTAGCTGGGCATCATTTAGAAGAACAGTGTCAACCACTGTATGCCTCCGACTCCTCTTATGTGTTGACTCTTCAACCCTTTACCCCTCTGATCAAAACATTCTTTAGATAGTCAATAAAGTTACTGTCAAGTCTAGCTGGTGTGCAAACTGCCATGACTTTTTGACTGCAGATCTCTGCCATCATCCGTTATGGGTTGATGTGGAAATTGATCAGTTTAGTCATCTGTGAGCAAAGATGTATTTGACTGTATTTGAACCTTATTTGAAGTTATTTGAACCTTATACTGAAACTCATACTATACAGCAAAATTTCTAAGTCTGTGATCTCGGGTAGCTTTAACCATTTGCAGTTAGGTTTAGAGAACTTTCGTTTTTTTCCTCAAAGACATGTGTAAGAGCTTTATATTAATTTATGTCATTTATTATCTTTAACCTTTTCTTTTTAGGGATCAATCAGAAGTCTAGCTTTTCCAGCACAATGTTGATCTTAAAGTTTAACCTATAGAAGACAATATTATTTTCAAGTTGTGATTGTGTATCAGCACATAACCTATACCATATTATATATTTAAACGGTATAAGAGAACAATTTGTAGTACATGGTTCATAGCAAATCTCTGTAAAGTAATTGAATTTAAATATTCTGGAATGGTGATTGTTTATTTCTATATAAAGTTAGTTTCAAGTACTTTAAATAGTTCTCAAAATACTTCAACTTTTATTCTATATTCCCCTTCCTCAAATTTATTGAGATTGGAACACTGGGGCCAAAAAAAAATTAGATAAATTCATACATATATATTTTTTAAGTTCCAATAATTGAGTGATTGTGTTCTTAGGATTTGACCACAAATGGTATTGTGGTATTGTTACGTAAATTTATGAATTTTCATTTAGTAAATATACTTTTATAAAATCCTATTTCATTACTTGTAGATATTGCTCTGATGTGTTTGAAATATATCACAATGAGTGAAACTACATTTGTTTGTGATCAGGTGATGTCTCTAGTCTCTATATTTTAGCTAATGTTATGTCTGCAATATATAGACTTGTTATATGTTCCTTTAATATGCTTTCTAGGAATCATGTTTTAGAGTGGCGAATACTGATTTGGAATCCTACCTTCCTGTATTAAAAGTGTTATAATTAAGGGTTGCATTCTTTATTAAAGATAAGCAACAATTAATTTTTAACTGAGCAAAAAAGTCATAAACTAGTTATAACAACTATAAACCTGTATTACTGTAAAATAGTGAACACAGTACTTCATACGTTGATTATACAAGGTCTTACTATATTATAAAATGTACATGGTATGCATAAATATACCTCTACTAAGCCATAAATCTGGACTGTCTAAACTTATATGTGAGTATAATAAACATCAGTTATCATTTTATTAAGTATTTTTGCTTAGCTCTTTAGAAGTCTGGAGGATGGGAGGTTATGAAGTTTATGGGTAGCATCTCTTAAAAAGCTGTTAATGAAAATTTGAATTCCTGCCTTCTCTTACCTCTTAATAAATTTCCTTGTAACAAGTAGAGGCATTAGTAATAATTCTGTATAACTTGTAGTTATTCATTGGATTTTGAAGTGGCTTAACAGGGTTAGGAGGTAGATTTCAGGTGGAGTACAAAAGGATTCTTTCTTTATGAACATATATTCTACTTCTAGATGCCAGCATTCACCTAGGGTATGTTTTGATAATTCTATAGAAGAAAGTAACCTGGATCCAGTCACTCCTTAGTGAATTCCTTTCCACAGAGATTTAAATAAGATTGGCCTTTGTTTAAAAATTACAAACTCATTTGAAAATCAATCTGCTGCTTTGCATTATTAGAGCTTCTGACTATTTAAATTGTATTTTAATTTATATATAATTTTATTATATATATATTCTAGTACTTCTATTGAATTTTAGAGAACAAACCAGCAGAATTTGTGGACTTGGGGATCTAAAAGATATCTTAAATCTTAAATAAGAGGTTCATAAAATTTTTCACTTTATTTCAAATACCTCTTTCATAGTGCACTTAATAAAGTAACTTTAATCCACCCATTTGTGTGTTCTAGATGTGTAGAAGTGCTACAAGTAGTCATTATGGTAGAATTATTCGCTTAAGTAGGGGTGGGCAGACTTTGTTTTTTTTGTGTGTGTGTGAGGAAGATTCGCCCTGAGCTAACATCTGATGCCAATCCTCCTCTTTTTTTGCTGAGGAAGATTGGCCTTGGGCTAGCATCCATGCTCATCTTCCTCTGCTTTGGGATGCCACCACAGCATGGCTTGACAAGCGCGCCCAGGATCCCGTGAACCCCTGGCTGCCGAAGCGCAGCATGTGCACTTAACCGCTACGCCACGGGCCGGCCCCTGGGCAAACTTTTTCTGTGAAAGGCCAGATAGTAAATATTACAGGCCTTGCAGGCCATATGGGCTTTGTCACAACTACTCCACCCTGCTGTTGTAGTGTGAAAACAGCCATAGAGAGTACATAAATGAATGGGTTTACCTTTGTTCCGGTAAAACTTCATTTACAAAAACAGGACATGAGCTGGATTTGGCCCATGGGCAGTAGTTTGCCAACTCCTGCTCTAAACCACCGAGTCTGTGGTCTCTGCAAAATCAGGCCCTTTTATGTCTGGAAATGAAGAGTTAGTTTCTCCTCTATGCCTTAGTATCAAGAGGAGTACTTTAATTCTGAATACTAACAGCATAGAGAAAGAATATCCTAAAGATATTCTAGGAGGAAACTGGGTAAATGGTTTTAGACAGATTGCAAACCCATCTATAGAAGTGTTCTCCAAACCTGTTACACCCACAGTCTCTGGCTTATCATGAGCTCTGCTGGAGAAGGTCATGTAACCTATACTTGCTCACCTCAGTCCTTCCTGTCAGCCCTTTTATTTATCTCTATTTGACTCCTTGTCACATTCCTCATAGCATCTCTTCCGAGGTCATCCTTGTTGTCACCTTTAGCCATCATCTCCATCCCCTTACATCTTGGTCTCTGCATTTGATCTCACATCTCTTATTTAGCAAAGATGTATGGTATTGTTCAACATGAATCTCTTTGTTTATGTTAGTTCCTTTTTTAAGGTGGCGATGAAAAATGATAGTTCTCTCTATTAAATGAATTTTAATTTCCAATTTAATGTGCAGGTTGTAGTTATTATAAAATATTTGCCTGAATAAGTATAGTATACCATGAATTCTTCTACTACTTGAAATTCCTCCAAAATGCATCTACACTTACACAAAATGTTGTCTAGATATATAATTATGAGAATCTTAATTCAAAAGTGAGTTAAGTCTGTGCCTTAAAGTTACATACAATCTTTAAGAGAGACAGTAAGCAATAGATACAGCTCCTCTAAGGAACAGTCCAGCAAGGTTAATATGGTATTCTCGATGAACAAGTATTTTTTGTCTCACTCTTATTTTAATTAGAAGAACTGATTCAACATGGAATAAATGTCAAACTGTTTCAAGAAAATCTTACTGTCCCAGCATGGGGTAGTTGATTAGAGCTAGAGTGACTGTGTTAGATGGCTGTCCAAGCCACCCCAGAGGTTGGATGGAAATCTTAGAGAAAGGAGGGATTTGGGCCTGGGCAGATATACCAAAAAGTATATAGTGACCTGGCATTGACTACACCTCATGTTCAGAACTGGGCAAAGCCTCCTCCTGGTTCTGCAGCATCCCCAGTACCACTGCAGAGCAGGACCACTGCACTTTCAATAGAAGTCCAGTTCTGGATGGGGGCAATCTGCAAGACCCTTAGGGAAGAATAAACAGAATGAGGTCAGGAGATGGAAGTTCAAAGAAGTAAATGAAAGCATCTTTTTAAACAGAACAAGAAATTATGGAACATAAATAGGCTAAAACAGCAAGAACAAGTAGTTGTGAAAAAGAACTGATTAGAAATCTAGGAAGTAAGTGACAGTCATTGTAATAAAAAATAAGTTGATAAATTCTAAATTGGCCACCAAGAGAGAACTGCTCAATTAGAAGAGAGGTCTGAGGAATGTACTTACATTTGTAAAAGTTTTAAATGTCCTGCACTGCTGTAAGTAGTTTATGTGTTATTTATATATAAACTCAATCCTCATAGCAAACGCAATCCTCATAGAAACCCTGTTCATTCCTTTAAGAAATAGATATTGTGCCTACTATGTGCCAGTCACTGTATTATTTATCTATTGTTGTATATCAATTACCCTGAAACTTAGTGGCTTAAAACAACCTACGTTCGCGATCTCACATGGTTTCTGTAGGTCAGGATTCTGGAAGCAATTTGGCTGGGTAATTTTGGCTCAGGGTCTCTAATAAGGTTGCAGCCAAGTTGTTGCTGGGGCTGCAGTCATCTCAGGGCCTGACTTCAGCTGGAGGATCAGCTTCTAAGCTCACTTGAAGCTATTGGCAGACTTGCTCTTTAGCGTTGGCTAGAGGCCTCTGTTTCTACATAGGCCTCCCCATTGGCTGCCTGAGTGTCTTCATGACATGGCAGCTGGCTTTTCCTGAGTGAGCATTGGAGAAGAGAGGAACCCAAGAGGAGCCACAGCCCTTTTGTAACTGTATTAGGGTTCTGCAGAGAAACAGACATGAGTGTGTGTATTTATTATAAGGAACTGGCTCATGTGATTACAGAGGCTAGGAAGTCCCGAGTCCTGCAGGGTGAGTCGGCAAACTGGAGACCCCAGACAGCCAATGATGTGGTTCAGTCCAACTCTGAAGGCGTGAGAACCAGTAGAGCCAATGGTGTGGTTCCAGTTTGAAGACTGGCGGACCTGAGAACCAGGAAGAGCTGATGTTTCAGTTCCAGTTTGAAGTCAGGAATAAACCGATGTCCCAGTTTGAAGGCTGTCACACAAGAAGAATTCTCTCTTACTTGGGAGAGAGTCAGCCTTTTGTTCTATTTAGGTCTTTGACTGATTGGATGAGGCCCACCTACATTACGGAGTAATCTCCTTTACTCAGTCTACTGATTTAAGTATTAATTTCATCTCAAAACACCCTCATAGAAACACCCAGAATAATGTTTGAACAAATATGTGGGCACCCCATGGCTTGGTCAAGTGAGCTGTGATAGTCAAGACACATGAAATTAATCATCACAATAACCTAATATATCGTCACTTCTGCTATGTTCTGTTTGTTGGAAATAAGTCACTAAGTCCAGCCTACCCTCAAAGGGAGAGGAACTAAGCTCCACCTCTGGAAAGAAGTATAGAATAATTTGTGGACATATTTTTTAAACTACTGTAGGCACTGGTACTTGGGAGACTCCAATGTTCATTTAGTAGGAGTTCCCAGAACTCCAGAAGAAAAAAATGGAAGGAATGATAGAGAAGCAATATTTGAAGAGAGAAAAGTTAAGAATCTTCGTCTTTGATGACGAATGATGCAAGTCTTCAAATCAAATGTTCACTCAGGATACTAAACAGAATAAATGAAAATAAACCCTTATCTAAACATATTGTGATGAAATTGCAGAATATAAGATAAAGGGATAAGAGCTGTGAGAGAGAAAAGACATTACCTACAGAGGAAGACCATTAGACTGAGAGTAGACTTCTTATCAAAACAATAGATACTAATAGGTAATGGAGTGATACTTTCAAAGTGATGAAAGAAGGTACTGTTATGCTAAAATTTTAAACCTGGCTCAACTTTCATTCAAGATTTGGGGGAAATATAAAGACTAAATAAGTTATTTAACATCCTGTGACTCAGATTCCTTACGTATAGTGGGAATAATGATATCTACCTTATAGGTTATTATGTGCTCTATTTACTGATATATCCCAAGTGCCTAAACAGTGCCTAACACATAGTAGGCATTCAGTAAAGACTTATTAAATGAGTAAATGAGTGACTAGGGTTGTTATATGTGAAACATATAAACAATAGGGTTGTGAGGATTAACATATATGTATAAAGAATTTACGGGGCCGGCCCCGTGGCGTAGTGGTTAAGTTCCACATGTTCTGCTTCAGGGGCCCGGGTTCGTGGGTTCGGATCCCGGGTGCAGACCTACACCACTCATCAAGCCATGCTGTGGCAGTGACCCAAATACAAAATAGAGGAGGAGTGGCACAGATGTTAGCTCAGGGCCAGTCTTTCTCAAGCAAAAAAAGGAAGATTGGCAATAGATGTTAGCTCAGGGCCAATCTCCCTCACACAAATAAATGAATGAATGAATGAATGAATTTACAGCAGTACCTGACATGTTAATAGCTACTCAGTAAATGTCTGTTGTTAAGATTTTACCACTCACAGATACTCGGTAAGGGAACTATTGAAAATATTCTTCAAGAAGAAGAAAAATTCAGTGAGAAGCTATCAGATATAATAAATAATTATGACACAGAAATTGATAAAATTCCAGTGAATTAAATAATTACCATGGGGGAAGAAGAAAAAACTAATCTTTTTGTATTATTTTTAAAAAGATAAACTAAAATCTTTAATGTGATTCTAAAATTCATATGAAAGCACAAAAGGCCAGGGAAAGCTAAGAGAGTTTTGAAGAATGAGGAAAGGGGATTTTTCTTACTAGATTTATAGATTTATTACAAACTATAGTAATTAAGAAGGATTGATGCAGGGAAAGGCAAATAGACCAGTGAAACAAAATGACCCAGAAATAGACCCACACATATATGGAAACTTGATATATGACAGAAAGCATCACACATCAGTGGATAAGGTAGAATCTTCACTAAATTGAATGGGGACCAGTGGTTATTCTTAAGGGAAAAAAATGAAATTTGATATCCTACCATGTATAAAAATCAATTCCAGTTGGGTTAAAAACCTAAGTGCAAAAAAGAAAAACTTTAAAGCTGTCATTAAAAAAAAAATAGAAGAATATTCTTCTTTGGGTAAAGAGGGACATTTTTAGAAAAGACAACAGAATACAAACATAAAGGGAAAAAAGATTGATGTGACTATATTAAAATTTAAAGTTTCATGTCTCAGAAGATTCTGTAAACAAAGCAAAAAGACAAGTCTCAGATTTAGAGAAGATATTTATAATGGATATAACTGACAAAGATTGGTATCCAGAATAAAACAAGACTTCCTACAGGTCAAGAAGGAAGGAACAACCTAATGGAAAAATCAGCAAAGCACATGATTAAGCAATTTCTAGGGCAGGAAATACAAGTGGCTCATAAACATTTGAAAAGATCTTCAACCTCACTAGTAATCATACTAATACATATTATACCATTCCATATTCATCAGACAGGCAGACGTTAAAAAGCATGAAGAGACTGTACGTTGGCAAAGATGTGGGGACCCAGCACTCTTACATGGTGGTGGGAGCACCAGTTGACACAAGCTCTCGGGAGAGCTATTTTGCAAAATCTAATAAAGTCAGAGCATACCTAAACACCTGGAAATTCTTCCTCTGGTGCGTGCTCTAGAGAAATACTCCTATAAATGCACAGGAAGCACATATAAGAATGTTTAGTCTAACATTCTTTGTTATGGTAAAACTCGTAAACAACGTAAAGATTCATCAAATGAGAGTGTATGTTGTATATTTGCATAATGGAATAGTATACAACAGTTAAAAAGTCAGTAGACTAAAGCTGTATCAACATGGACAAATCCCTCACAAATAACTGTTGAGGAAGATACGGAAGTATATGCACATTATAATACCATTCATGTAAAAACCATGTGGAACAATATTATATGCTATTTATAGATCCATAATGTATAGTAATATTGCATAATTTTCAAGCATGTTTTTAAACCATGAGTCAAGATAAAGGGTACACCTGAGGAGGTATGTGAGTGGCTGGAGGCATACACAAATAGAGAAGGATAAGCAAAGAAGGCAAAATGTTAAGATTTGATAAATCTGAGTTATGGCTACATAGATGTTCATTATTTTGGACTCTATACTTGTATGTATGTTTGAGATTCTGCACTGTAAATAATTTAAAAATAAATTACCAAACAAGTTCCATGAATGAAGTGTGCGTGTATATATTTTTTTAAATTTAATTCTCTAATATGTTCTGGGTCTTGCTCATGGGGAAATCTTATAAAACAACCTTGTTATAAGGATCTAGTACTTTAATAAAAACAAACCTAATGTCATTTTCCCATCTGGTAGTAGGTTAGAATACCTAAGTATTATGGAGAATCTGAAAATTAACTTTATCTTCATATACCTCTTGTAATGTCACTGTTCTGAGAGCTACATGAGATTGTCTTGTAAATGTTGTAAGTTGTGTTGAAACTCAAGCATAAAATCAATGTAAACATATTTTTTTGCTTAAATTTAAAGAAATGCAACAGTGAAACAATTAGTCTTAAATCTAATATTGCTCTAGCATTGCCTATTATAGCTATTATTATTTTATTTTTGCCTTAACTAAGTTTATCTGAAATACTTCGTTACTTTATTTTCTCAATGAGATTCTTATCTGAGGTTTGAACAAATGTTTTGTATTGTCATTGACACCTTCTTCATCCCCTCTCCAGCTGATATTTTTCAGTTTCTGAACACTTAGAACAGATTAAACAGAGTTTGTATGATGTCGTAATTTTGTTGATATGATTTAGCTCAAATGTTTAGAAAGAAATTTTGCCACATAAGTTTGAGTAGTTTTGTTCTTAATTTACAAAAGAGAAACTAGAGATGTGAATATTTTGCATTGTTTGTTTTTTATAATTTTTCATGGCAGGAACATTATCAAATGAAATTACGACGGTGTAGAGATATTTTATGTTCTATCATTGTGTAGCAGTCTAGCATACCTTTCAGTTTCTTTAGTGGTGAGACCGTTTTCATTACACAGGATAGATGGGCTTAAATGGCAGGAACATGACTAGAAAGTGCACATTATATATGTTTCAGTCAGCATGTTGCTAGTGACAGGTGCTCAATGGTTGTTGGTATCCTTGTCAGCAGAGAGAATCCTTTGACATTAAAGTCACCAGCTCAGCCCTGATTTGGGGTGACTCTATTGGCAGTTCCATCAGGCTGCAGCTGATCAGTGAATGTCAGAGCTGCCTCTGTTCTTCAGAGTGTCACCAGCGCTTTGTGGGGTTTTTTTGGAGGGATGGTTTGTTTAGCTTGTCTTGTTGTTCAGTCTTAACCAGACTTTCAAATTGCTTACCTTCAGGAAATGAACTGAGAGGTCCTAGGGAATATAGGTGTCTTTAGGGCAGGCAAAACCATATACAAAGTGACGACTTACATGGGGACTAGTAATGATTACCTTGACTCTGAGCCAATCAATGGCGGGAGCACTGGGGACTCATTAAATGGCATTTGTGGTGTCTGTAACCTAGGTTTTGAGCTCTATTTCAGGAAAAGCAGTGACAGCCTTTAATGTCTAATTGACCTCTTCTCTTTGTTTCACTTTCTTTCACTTTCCGCATTTGCCTCTGATGTGGTCCCTGATGGCAGCAAACCGCTCTGCTCAGCATTTTGAACTTCTGTTCAGAGCTTCAGCACCTCAGTTTGGGTAGTTGTGTCATGGTAAGTATTTAAAAATCCTTTACACTCACTCACTTTTTCTCTTTCTTTCCGTGGGTGAATTTAATCCTGACCCAGACCCACCCACAACTTTTCAGATACTGTGTATCCCACCTTCAAACATTTTTCTTAAATCGGAGAGTATGTCTTTGAAACATCGACATTATTTGTCTATGAGAGCAAGGAAAGACATATAGTGTGGTGGAAAGAGTTCAGTTCTGCCTGAAGGCAGATGTTATCTCAGACAAGCTATTTACCTCTCTGGGTTTACCGAGTAAGATCTCAGTCATACCCAAATGCCAGCAGTTCAGTAAGTTTTTCACAAAGCTAATTTTAGTTTTTAAATTCTGAGATTATTTCCTGGAAACGTTGATGATAGTAGTTAGGTTTATTTTGTTTGTTTTACTGTTCTTACTGGGTAAGATAAAAATATGGACATCCTATGTCAGAACTCAGATTTTTTTGAAATGTTACTGGTCTGTGAAATCCAAAAGCCCAGGGACTGTTGAACTACATAGTCTTTAAAGTCCTTCCAGATTTAAAATTATGATTTTATGTGCCATCGAAAGAGCTCATGAGAGGAGTTAAATCTTTTTTACATGGCTTTTAAATACTACTGAGACTCAAGAAACAATAGAACTCTGGGTGTTTGTGTGTGTGTGTACGTGCACATGTGTATATGCACGCTTACAGGAAACACATCTCCCAGTATAACTGACTGCAGAGCAGTCCATTCCTCTTCACTTCCTCATCCCCTCAAAGCAGATTCAGGAGATCCCAAACCATTCCAGTTTTGCATCCTCTTTTTAGGAAGACCTGAATAAGCAGGGTGGTTGCAAGATCAGGAAGTTCTCCTGGTGCCCTAGGCTTGGATTCGACCTAAAAGAGATCCCATCGGAACACCTTTTGAAGTCAGCAGTGGCTTCAGAGATGCCCCAAGATTTGGCAATGTAGGCTAGAGAGGCCTCCTATAATGATGTATTTATCTCCATGTCTCCATGGTTTTTAATTCTGGTAGTGAGGCCTGATTAAACCCCAGGTATGGGCTCAGGCCTGTCTCTGGAAACAATCTTGGGAGCCCACTAACTTAACATTAGGTTTTCCTTACTTCTGGTCAAATTCTTACCGTAGTAAGCCATTTCATGGTCTTCTGTTGGGTCCCTCTAGTGGCTCTTCTAGATGCGCCCAGTGACATTTGATGGTGCTTTCTGTGACAACAAACCAGCGAATTACTGCCACTTGGATCTTTGCTTCTTGCTAGCCTGCCCTGTTTAGATTGGTAGGGACCCTTTTTAACTTTGGCTAGAGGTACCTTATTCTGCCAAGTCAGCATTTTCCAAAGTTGACCCATAGATCATTAGTCCTAAAAGATATTCACTTAATTTAATGTGTGTATGGGGAGGGGAAGTAGGGATTCCTGGTCAAAATTAGGAAATGATGCTACTATATCCTCCTCCTGGAGTTTTCAATGGTATGTCCTACAGCAAAGGAGCTATTTGCCTTTGCGTAAACCAGTGTTTTCCAACTTTACTTGACTATTGAACTCATTTTTTCATATTACATCTATTAATATGTCATATATTATGGGAAATGCTACTTTAGATAAATGGGCTGTTTTTAAGTTAAAATATGTAGTTACTGGTAAAATATTTTTACTATTGGTAATTATTTGCCAGGAAATGAAGTTTTAAGGACTTGACATTGAAGTTCAGAAATGCTGCTAATATTACTGATACTGCCACTAACGTCATGATTGGAACATTCCATACTTGTCCTAGAAATACTTACTTCATAGCAGGTCCAGGCTTCACCAGGACAGTAACACAGATAGCTCTTGGTTGATACTTTAATACCATGTTTATTTCAGTTTCCTTTCTGTTACTTGACCAAAAAGCAGGATGATTCATTTGATATTTTATTTTTGACTATCAAAATAATAGCAATCAGAATCGTGGTTATGTGATTTTTATGTAAAGTTTTTAAATTGCTTCTTTCTAAAGAAGCTCATTGGCTGCACTGATTATCGAAGCTATGGCTTTGTGTTGTTCAGGTACACTCACTCAGATAGTTACGTTCCCCCAAATCTGTTTCTCGTGGTCTTTTACATGCTTCTGCATACACAGTTGCTGAAGACCAGAACCTTAGAAATCATCACCACTGTATCTAATCCATCAGCCTTTGGTTCTGACTCAAAATATAGCTCCCAATGTGTCCATTTCTTCAATTCCACTACTACCTTAATCCAAGCCCCATCATCTCTGAGCTGGTGCAGGCCTATTCACTGGGCTTCCTCCTCCGCTGTAACCCACCATAGACCATCCTCCAGACAGAAGCCAGGGGGGTTTTTGTTTTTGTTTTAATGTAAATCCTATGTTTCAAACCTTCCATTGATTTCCTTAGTACTTAAAATAAAAATTCAAACTCCTTCATGGCCTACTGGCCTGGCGCCCGCATAGCCCTCTGCCCTCACAGCCTTTCCTCTCCCTCACTGCCTTGGGCCATACCCATCTTATTCCTGTTCCTTGAATGCGCCACGCCCTTTCCTGGAGATCCCAACAACCACACTCCCTCCCTCAACTCCTGACACTCTGATTGCTCTCCCATCACCCTGTTTTGTTATTGTCACACCACTTATCACTCTGAATTTATTTGGCTCATTTATTTGTATGTCTTTCCCAAAATGTAAACGAAGATTTTTTTGGTTCCCTGTTGTTCCTGGCATCTGGAGTGGTGCTGGCACATGGTAGTTGAAAATATGAACAATCAAATGAACTAAGGAAATGATCACTGGAAATGGTGGCTATTTTGTTTCCTTTTGACTTCTGATGTAGTTTGGATACCTGATTGTAACAAAATCAAATGAAACTCTTAACCTGTTTAAAGAAACACTGTTGAAGCATATCAAGCCCATGAACTGAAATGGTTAATCCTTGATTAAGAGGCTTATCCTGTGATCATGAGGTAAATCATGGGGCACCTCCGATAACTGACAACGATGAACACATCATAATCTAAATTATTTTCGTGTTGTATATTCAGTCCCCAACTGCCTCATTTAACCCAAAACTAGATCCTTATTAGTACTGTCAGCATATTCACATGCTATTTTAGAGCCTAACAAAGTGCACACCTTTATCAGGGAGATCTTCTATACCTACCAAAGTTTATTAATCATATATAAAGCAGCAGAGACCAGGCCCTGTCAGTAAGTAGCAGCAGCAAGGGCAGAATGGGAGGCACACAAGAACAGCACGTAATCCTCAGAGTCCTCGTGAGGGACTGAGGCGTTCCGACTGCTTTGGGATTCAATTCATTAACGTCCTCTGTCTGGAGCTCTGTTAAATGGATTTTTAAGTAAGTGATTACTCTTGATGTTTTATGAAACAGTGGCAGATCTGTGACATGAGTGGGCAGATCTGTATTAATGAGAATGTGGGTATGTTTACATGGAAACAAACAATAGGAGATGATTAAGAATGTCTTAATTTGCTCTAAGCAGTTTGTATTTCTGAGCATAATATGTAAGATTGGCATTACTTGATTTCCAGATTGAAGAGTATGATGTGATAGCTAGCATGATAGGAGCCAAGTGCAAAAAACTCCGTACGCTGGATCTGTGGCGGTGTAAGAACATCACTGAGAATGGGATAGCAGAGCTGGCGTCTGGGTGTCCGCTTCTGGAGGAGCTCGACCTCGGCTGGTGCCCTACGCTGCAGAGCAGCACCGGATGCTTCGCCAGACTGGCACGCCAGCTCCCAAACTTGCAGAAACTCTTCCTTACAGCCAACCGGTCTGTGTGTGACACAGACATTGAAGAGCTGGCATGTAATTGTACCAGATTACGGCAACTGGATATATTAGGTAAGGATGCAATATATAAATTTGTTATAAAATCTATTTCTTTGACGTAAAAGCTAATCTCAGACTTTTTGCAAGGAAAAAAAAACTTCTTAGATGCAATAAAAATTTTGTCTTCCTAAGACTGCTTGGTAAGACTGCTTTGATAGAAAGTGCAAGACAGGTCAGCTGATACAGAGAGTAATTATATATGTATGTAAGTACAAGAGTGAGAACACTAACAGAATTTTATAGTCAAACCTATCAGAAAGCTCTAAATAACCATTAATTCTTGGTGTAATAAGAAGAGTGAGAACTTATATGAGCTGTGTTCTCCCTTTTTATCAAGGTCAGGTAAGAAGTTAATCCATTTGTAAAATGAATTCAGGTTCATTCTTGATGTTAAACTTGATGAGGGAATATTGTAAAATCTCCATCCCTGATAATTCTAGTTTTTAGGAATAGTTCTACCCCAAGGCAGATATATTGAAAATCCTTTCTAGTTCTGGGATTTCTTGTGTCCGTACTGTAGTTTATCAGCCAGGAACCCTGTAAGATTTTGTTACTTCTTACCTTAGCCTTCAGAAATTCTAGCAATGCCACAGTTCACAGTTGACCACACTATTGGTACTTGGTGAACCCACAGAGCACTTGCACTGTGTTCTCTGGTAATCTATTGCCAGTGGATTATTACTAATGCTAATAATTGCTAATTACTAATAGATTAGTCTGTGAAGTGCTAATTATATCTGTTCCTGTTTATTAAACATTGAACAATAGGAAAACTTGAAGATTTTCAACACCTGTTTTTGTGGTTTTGGTTAAAATCGCTCCACAGACCAGGTTGTTGATACATTTATAGATGTTGCTAGTATAGTTGCATGTTACTTATTCAAGCTAAAAATTTAGGGAGAAATTCTTGCCTATTATATGCATACGTTGGGCCAATTACTTCATTTGTGTTGTATTTTCCTTAATCTTCATAGCTCAGGGAGCTGGACATCATTGTCTTTTCATAGATGAGGGTACTGGAGCCCAGCCGTTAATATGTGGCAGAGCAAGGGTTCAAATCCAAGGGTTTTGGCCCCACAGTCAGTACTGTGTTTTCATAACACCACATCCACTTACCTTGCTTCTTTTCTTTCCTCACCACCTTCTCCCAGAATTAGCCTAGGTCTTTTATAAGAGAAATATTTGGAAAAGTTCAAGAAGTCATGAATTCACAGGGAGAATGAGGAAAGGCAGCCAGGGCCTTTTAAAATGGATCACTAATTGCATCAGGCTTCACTTGAGAGGATGGTGCTATTGTTGGTTAAAATCTATTTCACAACTCTCCCCCTCCAAAAAAAGAAAAAAGCCAAACGCATACACTAGAGATGAAGAGTAGCTAGTGTCTGAAAGAGATACTACAGAACCACAGAGACGTCAGTAACGCTGATCCTAAAACACAAGCACAGTTGTGAGGAACAGTGGGGTCACTTGTCAGGTGGCCTAACTTCAGCCTATAAATGTATGAATTGCTTGACAGAGACATAAAAGAAAAATAGGTAAGAAGTATAAGGACTTATTTTTGAAAACATTCGTAACTAATTATATATGGAAGACAGCCATCATGCAAATATATTGGAATATCTTATCCCAAATATGAAGAGCACAGTGAAAAATAATATAAATAATAATCAATAATTAATAATAATGTTAATAGCAACGTTATTGTGTACTTTATAGTGTTCTAAGCATATGTTAACTGATTTAACCCTCATGACAACCTTTTGAGGTAGTTATTATTATTAGCCACAGATGAGGAGACAGCCTGAAACAGGTTAAGTGATTTGCCCAGGGTCTCATGGCTAGAAAGGAATCTGGATTTAAACCAGAATCTATGCTCCTAACCACTATGCTATATTTTCTTTATTTTTGGTTTCCTTTCATCCTTAAGTGTTGGAATCCTTTTTTTTCTTTAAAGGATTCTTAGTTAAACCAAGTTGATAGTTATTATTTTATTTGTCATTTTGTGATGAGCACATTTGAGGGTTAAGTGGCATTCCTTCTTCATACTGAAAATACTTACTGATCAGTTAAAAGCTAAGATACAGCCCCTACCTTTAGAGAGTTTATTACCTAGCAAGAAAGAGTAAAACAAGTATATAAATAACCATAATGCAAGCCAGAAGCAAGTCCATTTTGGTGGGGCTCAAAGAAAAGAGAGTATATATGATTAGAGAAATAAGGAAAAGCTTAATTAAAAAGGTTAATAGGTATTTGAAAGATATCCTTTAAAAGTGAATAAAGAGTAGGGCGAGGAGGGCATTTTAGGCAGAATGAATAGAATGAAACAAAAGCATAGGAGTTAAAAATACAGAATATCTTCAGAGAATAGGCAATCTAATTTGACTTAGAATGTTAGTATAATGGAGTATTCATGGAGCGTTTTGAACACCAAGATGAGAAATCTGCACAAAATTAAACAAGGAAGAGCTATTATCGGATTTAATTAGGGGCGTGAATGATATATTTAGAGCTGTGTTTTAGGAATATTAATCTGGAAACAAGCAGTAGGTGAATTGGAGAAGGAAGAGATCAAAATCAGAGAGATTAGCTGCAATAATCCATCTAATGAGGGTCCAAACCAGAGTGATAGTATTAGGAAATTAACCATCATCCCTTCATTCTTTCATTCCTTACACACTCATTGATCATATACTGTGTAGGCATTGTTTTAAACACTGGTGATGTGTCAGTGAACAAGCTATGCGTGGCCCCTGCCCTGAAGGAGTGAGCAGACTGGAGACATAACTGTCATAAGTGCGTAACACAACAAAAGCTTGACAAAGTACTCTGGAAGCACAGGACGGGGACCCTAGCCTAGTTAAATTTTCAGTCCCCAGCTTCCTCCCCTGGCATTCTCTCAGGTTTCAGAACTCCTAATTCATCAGGAAACTCAGATTCTAAAGACCAAGACTGGCAAATAGAAAACAATCACAACCCTAGGTAAAAAACACCACACAGCCAAGTGTCTTAGTGGAGGGTCTCTGATCTTATATAACAGAAACCCATTCAAGGTAACTTAAGCGTAAGAAAAGAAAATTATTATGAAGATACAGGTGTCTCTCAGATCCCCTGGCTAGGAGCTAGCTATGGTCGAACCTCAGGAGGGACTGGAAAACCATCAAAAGGCAAGGAAGCTATTTTCTCTTTCCTTCCTTTTCCTATCCTGCGTGCTCAGGCACCTGTCCCCTACCCCCGCCCACAGCCCCCTGTACACTCACAAAGACCTTAATGTTTGCTGCTCCCTGTGGTTTTGCCTTGTTCTCTTCTTATCATGTTGGCCATCTCTGCAACTCTGGGTACCATGGCCAAATATAACAGTCCCAACCCACTTGTCCATGTTTTTGGTTCAAAGGATCTATGGACACTGAAGCTTTACTGAATTCCGGTTCTGAATTCCTGGGAGAATCTGTATTGGTTTGGCGTGGGGCCAGTCACAGCAGTTTAGGGTAACAGTATAGTTACAGCTTCTGGAGCCCATGGCAGGGAGGGGAATAGAAAGGAGTTCTCAGGGAAAGAGGCATAGGTTAACATTTCAGAAATATTGCTCCCCATCCCAGTAGATGTGTATATGTAATAAAATTTCGATTTTTTTTCTCCCTAGAAAAGCTGTAGTTAAAGCAAGTATGTTTTACAACAGATATCATCTTAGAGCCTAGTGATATTTGCTATTTATTGAGTGCCTGCCATGTATGAGGTGCTTTACATAATTTATATAATTTAACTTCCATCTGAATATCTCATAATCACTTCAGATTTAACATGGGCTAAATAGTACTCGTCCATCTTTCAGTAATGCCATTTCATACCCACCACTTACTGTAAAACTGATCACATCATGTTGTAGTCATTTGCTTTCAACTCTGGTCAATGAGTTCCTTAAGGCAGACGTGTGTCTTATTCATCTTTGCATCTTGGGTGCTTGAAATAGAAGTTTCTACAGGATCGTTGCTCAGTAATTGCATTGCACGGAATTTAGAGGTTGAATCGTTGTAGCATTGCTGCCTGATTTGACCCATGGGTTGAGGAAAATGAGATGTGCAAATAGTTTTGAACTGAGGTGACAGAAATAGGAAAATCTGGAAGAAGAACTGATTGGAAGGGGTGGGAGGCAGGAATGAAGATAGTGGGTAGAGGATTGTGACAAAATTTGGGTCCTAGATGCCAAATTCACTGGGAAAACTCAATTTGTATTTTTTTTACAGGACTATTTCAATACGAAGTCTTTTGTTTTAAGAAATGTTTTTAATTTTTAAAAGGCAACTTATTTTAAATTTATTTTAAACAATAAATAATGAAGTAACAGTTTATCAGGACGTTATATAAGTGGCATATTTAAACTGTTTTGTTTGGTTTTGTTTTTTTAAACAGGAACAAGAATGGTAGGTCCAGCATCCTTAAGAAAACTTCTGGAATCTTGTAAAGATCTCTCCTTACTTGATGTGTCCTTCTGTTCACAGATTGATAGTAGAGCTGTGGTAGAACTCAGTGTGAGCTTTCCAAAAGTGTTCATAAAGAAGAGCTTTACTCAGTGACTTAATGTGTAGTCTATAATAAAATTAATGTGCTTTTGTAGGGTTTTATTTAGGGGTTTTGTTTTTTGTTTTGTTTAGTTTTTATAATGGTGGGAATTAAGACATTTGTAGATTTTAAAGAAAAATATGAATTTGTCCATTAAATCAAGTAAAAATGTAAACAAATGTTTTCACAAAATATTGCAAGCACTTTTCTTCAAGAATGTGTGAGTAGCTCATATTATTTTTACCTTATGTCAATCAGTGATATTATACTTTAGTCAATAATTATATGTTTAGTAAAATAGTACGATGGAAACATTTTAAATTATTTTTAAAGGAACACTTGGAGCAATAAAGTATCATGATATTTATGCAAAAATAAAATTAATTTTTCACACCTCCATGTAAGGGTGCCTTATTAATAAGCCTTATGATCTGGCCAGTATTGTGTTTGGTACGTACAAAATTGTCAGAGTTGGTTGGAGAAAGAGTCTTATTTTTTCATCTGTTAAGACGATTGTTTTAAGCTGACGCATTAATTCTTCAACTTGAAAATTTTTAGTTTTTCTACTTTTCTTCTGATATATTTATCTCTTTTACTACTGGATAATACCAGTATAACAATATGGGCATAATCAAGAACAAGAGGTAAACTACTAAACAAAATAGCTTTCCAACTGTTAAGCAGATGCCTTAAAAATTTGCCAGAGGGAAAGGTTTAAGACTTCTGAATTATATGTGGATTTTATGGGGTTTTTTTTTCTGTGCCCAGCACCTTAAATAATTAGAAGTCAGCTATAGTGGAGGAAAAAACAAACATTGTTTTGTTAAATAGTGAATTGATTTAGTTCTTTTGCCAAGAAAGTAGACAGAATATTTTGTGGCATGAAAAGGCAGGGCTGCTTTGAATAGCAAACTAATATTAAGTGTGTAGTGTAACAAAATTTATTTTCCCACAGAGGGCAAAGTGTTCTAACATCTGCACATCCTAGAGTGATCCTGTAGAACTTTGCTGTCCAGTATGGCAGCCGCTAGCCATGTGTGGCTGTTTTAATTTCACTTAACTTAAATGTAATTAAAAATTCTGTTCCTCAATTGTTCTAGCCACATTTCAAGTGTTCAGTAGTCACCTGAGGCTACAGGTTATCATATTGGACAGAATTACTCTAGAATTTCTTGTGTTAGAAGATGTAGTCTTTTAAGAAAAAGCACATTTAGTTAAAAAATTAGCAGGGTTAATATATATATCTCTAGGCAATTTTTGAGGGTATTCTCAACAGTACATATATGAAAGCATTTTCCCCCAAAGTTATTAAGCCAGTGAATTTATACATATGGCACATAGTAGGCATTCAGTGAATATTTGTTGAATAAATAAGAATATATTGAGTTAAGCCATATAATATGTCAAATTTTAAAAATGTGTTATAAATTATTACTAGTAGTACTGTGTCTATTCTTTTATAGACTGTAAAGAAGGTAATATTGTGACATTTAAAATATTAAAATGGTCTCCTCCATATAAGAAACATCTGTATGAGAATTGCTGTCCTGGTGGTATGCGCCACCCCATTTTCTATTTCATGCCAGAAGCAAGGGGCAGTTGGAAAAGGCCTTGGTTATCCTCCATTGTTATCTTCGTGCACTTGGATTTTCTTTTCACTCATAAATGTGTGTAAGCATTTTAAATGTTTTATTCAGTGGACCTTTTAGAAGGATAAGATTTTTAACTTGACAACCAACTGGGAGAAGTATTACTTTTATCTTAAATTAGCAGCTGACATTGAGTTAATGCTTACTGTGTGCCAGGCACGGTCTCTTGTGCTTTGCGTTTACTAACTCACTTAATTCTCACAACAACCCTCTAAGATAGATACCATCACTTACTCGCATTTACAGATGAGGACACTGAGGCAAAGAAAGATTGAAGAACTTACCCATGATCACATAGCTGCTAGTGGCAGAGCCAGCATACATACCCAGGACTTCAGGCTTTAGAGGCAGTGCATTCAACCTATGGTTTAAGTATCGAGGTGGCTTCTGGTTCTAGAGCAGAGGTCAGCAAGTGTTCTGTAAAGGGCCAGAGAGTATATATTGGAGGGTTTTAGGGCTAAAAGACAATATTGAGATTCAATTATTATGTAGGTACTTACATAAATAGAAACGAATTTCCACAAAATTTTTGTTGACAAAATTCAAAACATAACAATAATTGAGAACAATTTTTTGTAATATGGTTCTACTAACAAGAAGAATGAAACACTCTTGGGGAGGATAATATTTCACTTAATTGGAATTCAAAGTTAGTATTTCCTCTCATCAAAATTGATTATAAGTATTCATCTGTTAGTGTTGATCTCTAGTAAGATTTTACATATTTTGTCTTTGAAAATGTCTTTTCCTCCAGATAGGTATTGCCAAATACATACGTTACTCCATAAGAATATGATTTTCATTGAGCATATTTATCACTTGGAAGCATTGGTAGAGAACTGTTAGATTCTTCTCTTGATATTTTCCTTTTAGCATGTTATTACATTGCAGATTAATCACTTCCAAGTGAAGTTTAGGTGGAAACTCCTCAACTGCACAATTGAAAGGATTTTGAAAAATGGAAATTTCCTTTACACTTGCATCAGGGTCCAAAAACCCTAGGGTTGGAGCTCAGAGAATATGTCTGCTGCAAATTCACGTGAGAATGGAGATCCTGCTTCTTGTCCTCCCTTTCGATGGCGAAGGAAGTACAGAAAGCAGCTTGAGGTTGTTTCGTGAGTCACACACTCTTAGTTGTCGTCAAAATGACTTTAGTATGTTTTACATATAAACACTTCTGCTGGCTTCACCTCCAGAGCTTCTGATTCAGCAGAATTTGCATTTCATTTTTTTTTAATATAATTTTTATTTATTTCCCCCCAAAGCCCCAGTAGATAGTTGTATGTCATAGCTGCACATCCTTCTAGTTGCTGTATGTGGGACGCGGCCTCAGCATGGCCAGAGAAGCGGTGTGTCGGTGCGCGCCCGGGATCCGAACCCGGGCCACCAGCAGCAGAGCGCGCGCACTTAACCGCTAAGCCACGGGGCTGGCCCTGAGAATTTGCATTTCTAATGAGTAATCATTTGATGCCGATGCTGCTGGTCCAAGGGCCACCCTTTGAGAAGCTCTAGAACTCTCCTTGAGTCTGGACCTTTTCCTGAATCCCAGTGAATCCTACATACAGTGGGAATAACTCTTTGTGTTGTTTTGCACTGTTTTCTATTTTTGATTGAATTGATTACAAAACATTATCAAGTCTACAACAAAAGCTGAATTCCAGAGCCATCAGTATTCTGTTGATAGCGGTTGAGGGTATTTCTTTTCGTTCAGAAAAATTTCAATATCAACTCTGAGCTCAAAAACTCACAATAAAACTACCACTGCTAAGCCAACAAACTGCTGTGTGATGGGGCACATCTGGAAATTCAGCTTCTATACCTGACGAAAGATAACTGATAGTGGTTAAATGAAGTTCACTGTCGACACTGCTGCTTCAATAACACGAGATTGAGTCAGATATAGTCCACAGAGTACCTGCTGATGGATGAAGCAGTAAATAACCGTAGGTTTTAAACTCTTTATATTTTCACAAGCTTGGTAAATTTGACCAACTAAGCCTCTTTTTGCTCCACGTGTATTTTTACCACCACCCAGTTGTAGCACATCTTAGCAGATTCTACTTCAGGTTTTACTGAATTCACGTTTTCTTAACTTCTTAGAAAATATTCTTGCTTGTAATTGTTCCACTCAGACTATTCATAGACACTAACTCTTAAGTCACCTCAACCTTGGCATTGACTTATCAAATAAACAATAACTAGGCAGTATCAGTAACATCTGATGACTCATCAAGAGCCGAGGAAAACCACTCAGAATCATTTGCCTTGTTTTTTTATTGACTATTGATGTTGTTCCCAATGTTCACAATTCTTTGAGCAACTGTTCTTGCCAAAAGGCTAATTTACACAGTCTTAAGCACATTTACTTTGGACACATTTCTTCATCTGATGAATCAAAAACAGTTGAATTAACTCACCATTGATAAAAGGCCTTCCTTGCTTAGCTAATCAATGAGCCACTCAGAAACTTACTTTGGCTGCAGCTTTAGTTTCATTTTTTATTTTTGTGAAGAAATTCTGCTGTGGTGAGATAGCTTGTTTTAAATTTTCTAACTTTTCTGCCCTCTGCATTCCTATGAATTGAGAATATTGTGATGAGTACTTCATCTGGTAATTCCAGCATAGATATAGTATTCTTTCAGAACAGCTGCAGTGTCATTTAAACACAATGCTTTGCCATCTAATTCAATAACAAAAGAATCCATACTCCACTGTGCTTTAAACACATGACATTTGAAGTCCACTTTTTTTGTTGTTATGACATGGGTATGCACTGATGATAAAAAATAAAAACAACAATACTGTGGTATGACAATATGTGTGGCATTCAAAATGCTGGTAGTTATAACTGCAGTTTCAATGTGTAATGTGTCAAGCAGCAGTGCAAACAATGAGAGCACCAGGTAGGTCTCTGTTGCAACTACTCAAGTCTGCCATTGTGTGGAAACAGCCATAGACAATACGTAAATGAATGAGTGTGGACATGTTCCAATAAAACTATTTACTTACGGACACTGAAAGTTAAATTGCATGTAATTTTCGTGTGTCACAAAATAGTCGTCGTCTTTTGATTTTTTTTAGCCAGTAGAAAATGTGTAAAACCCATTTTTAAGTGGCATTCTGGATTTGGTCCA